>NW_027616766.1:0-192823 GCF_964187855.1 Myxine glutinosa
GCTCTACGTTATGTAGTAAAAAAGAATTTGAAAATTATATGAAACACACGATTGGAAAATATAAATATATTGTTGTGAAACAAGATGAGATACTAAATGATATTTTTCAATAAATAAATACAGAAAATGAATACCGAAGAAAGAGAAAGAAAGTTTAAGGAACATCAACAATTAGTTTCAAAAGTTGTTAAACAACAGGAAGAGATAAAGAAGAAACGGAGACAGAAACTAACTGGTGAAGAAGCCTTTGAAAGAAAACAAGAGAAATTCTTTAAACCACTTTTGAAAACTCAACACTCACCTACAGTTCCCACGGTAGAATTTACTCCGAAAAAACTTCAAATGCTCAAAGATTTTAGTCAGATAACAAAACAAGAACTTGGTGAATTAGAATATGATGACGAGGGATTATTTCGGAAACTTGAGCAGGTAAATCAACCCCCTAATTATGTTGTGGAAGCTCTTCAAAACAATGAATATTCGGCGGGTTCAAAAACCAGAGCAGGTCTCATTCCAACAGAAGAACCAGCAGTGTTTCATCTTGTGGAAGAAAAGGTATTGATATTTAATGATGAATTGATGTTCTTGAGTTCTACTCAACCAAATGTTAAATTAACTCCAAGATTAATGTTTCTTCTAACAAACCCCGGATTCAGCGGTTCAAAATATTTTGAGGAACCACTTGATATGGAAAGAGAGGAAGATAGGGTATATATTGAGTTGTTAAATGCACTTGATTATGGAGTTTCTGTTGCTGGTAAAAGTAAGAAGAATGAGAAGGAGAAACATATTATTGATGCTTTAAGTAAACTTGGTTCAGGTGTTAGTTTTCTTCCAAATGACCCATCACAATTAGTTAATAGGCTATTATTGTTGTTAGGAAGTAAGAAGGCTGGAAACAACAATTGTTTTAATGAATCCTCAGCCATTTTAGATCAGTTGATGAATATGAAAATAATTAATAAATGTCAATACAAAGATATTTTATTAGATATTAAATAAGATGAGAAGCACAATTCTTAGTTTTAATTTCACAACGAGCGATTACACAGCTTCATTCCCTTACCCACTACAACTTGACCCCCTTACCTCATATGAGGCATCTTTATTGTCGATGGAAACTTATAATACCTTGTTTAATATCACAGAGAAAAATAACAAGTTTAGTTATAATCCAGGAAGTGGATATAAAACTATAACCGTTTCACCTGGAGCTTACGAGATTTCTCAAATATCTTCAGAAGTCTCTCGCCTTATGAAAGAAAAAGGTGATGAACCAAAAAATATTGTAATAGATATTCAAAAACACACTTCAAAATCAACTATTAAACTTAAAAATAATTATAAAGTTGATTTCACGATTGAAAATTCGTTTAGAGAGCTATTGGGTTTCTCTTCAAAAAAGATTGAAAATAACGGGACGTTTTACAGTGATAATGTTATCCAAATATCCTCCGGTATAAATTCAGTATTAATTCATTGTGATTTGATTGATGGTGCTTATAACGATGGAATAAGAACAAATACAATATTTTCATTCAGTGCATACTCAACCCCGATTGGTTATAAATTTAATATGGAACCAAAAAATCTTGTCTATTTACCTGTGTCAGGAAAAACCATATACAGAGTAAATTTTAGGATAACCGACCAAGATAATCGTATGATATCCTTTAATGATGAAATTATATCCATCAGAATTCACCTACGTGAAGTTTTTCAATAAATAAATAATGGTTATTGTGAGAAAACACGAGTTGGGAAAATATAAAATAATTACAGGGGAGGGCATGTTCCTTTCACCAGACTATACAAGGTATGTGGGTAGAGGATACTATAAACCTAAGAGACAACGAGGTGTAGGTCATCAATTTCGAAATAAAGGAGATGGGATAATTGATACTCTAATGGGTATTGGTTCAACCATCCTTAAACATAAAGACCTAATTGGTTCAACTGCTTCTGCCGTGGGCTCCGTTGCGGGTGCTATAAAGAGTATAAAAGATGCTCAAAAGGAGTCTCATAAATTACAAGCAATCAAAGAAATAAAAAAAGGTAAAACTCAACTATCTTCACAAGAACGACAAAAAATCATTAAAATACTTGGGTCAGGGTTTCAACAATTTTAATGCTATATAAATACAAGTATGGAAGCGATTGATAGTATCTATGATTTGGATGATACGATTATCATTTCAAACTCCACTAAAAAGGAAGACTATTTTAAGGTAAATGCTATAACAGGAACAGACTGGAATTCAAACGGAACAAAAAGTTTTGAAATAAATAATCAACAAACTTACTTGAATATAGCTGATAGTTTCTTGCTGTGTAAATTTAAATTCACTAAGGCTGCGAATAATACTAATGCTACACTCGTAAATGATTTCTTCTGGAAAATGTTTGACAGTGTCCGCCTGTATATTGGAACACAAGAGGTTGAAGCGGTTGATTATGTCTCTGCTACATCTGAAATGATGAAATTTACACTATATTCGTTTAGTGATAGAATGGGTAAGGGAGCTGTTGAAGGTTTTATTCCTGATATGTCAACGGGTACAAACGCAGACCCTGGTTATAGTCAAAGGAAGTCAATGTATAATGATGACGCAAAAGCTGAGAATAGTTTTACCGTAGCAGTACCTCTTAAAGGTATATTTGGATTTTGCGATTATGATAAAGTTTTGTATGGTCTTAAAATTAGATTTCAACTACAAAGGAATGATAATGTAAATAGATTGCTTTTTGGGGCTGAAAATGCTTTTGGCGACAATAATAAATTTGTTATTAATGATTTGTGTTGGTATATCAATGAATATACTCCTAATCTTAAAACGGAGGAGATGTTAAATAGAAGACTTAACTCAAAGAAACCGCTAAATGTATCATACCTTAAAAGAAGATGTCAACACGTTAAACTGGAACACACTACCTACACTTGGAATTTGGGTGTTCTTGAAGGAAAGCCACGATACCTATGGCTCATTTTTAAAAAACCAGATGGAGAGGAGGGTACTAATAAGAATAATGCGCTGAGTGATAATGCTAAGGTGAAACAACTTCGGGTTTCTCTTGATGGCACATTTTATCCGCGAGATAGATTGGAAATTGATTGGGAAAAAAATGATTATGCGGAAGCCTACAAGTCCTACCAAAAAGTGTGTGAAAGTAATGGTAATAATGACCCTATTTTGGATATGGTTGCATTTAAAGGTTTATATACAATCTACGCAATTGACCTGAGTTCTCAAAAGGAAACTATAAAGTCTAATCGAGTGGATACTTCTCTATACATTGAAAGAGGGGAGAATGAAGAAGTTGATGCTTATTGTTTGCTTTTGGAGGAAACAGAATTACAGATTAATACAGATAATGGTGTTATGATTAATATCACATAGGTTTTTTCTCATAAATAAATGGTAGGGGTATATGTTAATCAAATCAATCTTAATAAATTAACATCTTGTATTCAAAATCAAAAGCCTTGTATTATTAATGTTAATACAATTCAAAGAAAAGGAGCTGTAAGAATTGATGTTTTACTCACACACACACAAGTAAAAACACTAAATGATGTTGGATCACTTAAAATTAAAATGACGAAACCTATGTTAAAGAAATATTCAATAGACGAGTCAAGAGGAGGATTTCTCCCGTTTCTAATTCCTTTATTTGCTGGTTTAAGTGCGGCGGGAGCATTGACTGGTGGTATTTCAGCAGCGGTAAAAACTGCTAACGAAAGGAAGGCACAACTAAAAGCTCAAAAAGAATTGGAAAGACATAACAAGGAGTTGGAGAAACAAATTAGTGGAAGTGGTGTAATTGTAGATTTTGCTCAAAAACTTGAAAGTCTACCTGATAAAGCTAGATTGTTGGTTGGTGATATGCTTTCCTCTATCGCTCAAGCGGGTGTTAAACTAACTAAACGGGGTAATGGATTGTATCTTTCTCATAAATAAATGGATAAATGGTTTAAACAATTTGGAAAGAATACAACGTCAAATATAGAACTAGCCAAGTATTGTAAAACACTAAAAATTGATAATGTGGTAATCTGTATGAGAGATGAATTAATACATATAAATAAGAATACAAAGAATATTATTATGAATTTAGACACACAGAATGGTTCTCATTGGGTTTGTATTCATAATAGTCAGGATAAATATTATTTTGATAGTTATGGTATGCCACCACCTGTTGAAGTAATACAATTCTTACAGAATGGTGTTTATCAAACATTCCAAGTTCAAGAAATTAATTCTAAATGTTGTGGCCAATTATGTTTATATGTATTATTTCAACTCAACAATAATGAAAATTTTTATGATATCATTTTTTATCTAATATAAATGACCTATGTTGGAAAAGATGGTTCTATCTTTGGAAAATCCTCTCAGGATATTGATTTATCAAATTATTATACAAAGGCACAGGCTGAACGACAAAAATATAGTGTAAGTAAAAATATTAATATGAAGAATACTTATAAATTAATCAATTATCCAAACCCTACAGATGCGAATGACTTGATTAGATTCAGTGATTTATCACAATATATATCTTTAAAGAAAACAGCACGTTTTGTGAAACAAGTAAAATTTACAACCACAACACCTGGTTATACTGACCATACACCTTTCCTCATTGAATTTAACTACCTGCTTACAATTAAATTTTATAAAGAAGGACATTTAGTTAATATGCGAATTAATAAATGGGGGTATGATATGCCTGATTTAGGGTATAATTGGTCTTTTTCAATAAACATAGAAGACCTACATGATTTAAATCAGTCTCGTAAAGAAGAATATTATCCACTTGGTGAAGATAAGGATTTATGTGGAAGTACAATTAGTAAACAACAAATACGTGATTTTAAGAAAATAAAAATATATGATAGTATAGCGATGGTTCGCATGACAAAGAAGGAAGGTAATGAGATAAGGATAGAAAGCCGAGGAATACAAACCGATTTGGTAGTGGGAAGATGGGGTGGTATTACCTGTCATAATATTAATCTCACATATATTTCTGATACATAAATGGCAGGAAGAAGACTACAAGAGAATTATAATTTTTGTATTCAAGGATACCTACAAGAAAAGGGTGCTCGGTATTACATACCTTATGATTTGGAGCATATACATGGGAATTTTGTCATAAAAAACTGGCCTTATACTGATATTGTTAAACCCACAAATAGAGACTTGTTTAAAATATTAAATAAAAATGAACTTCTCAAAGTTATGAAATATAAAACTCTTTTAGAAATCGTCAACAAATCTTATTGGTATCCTATTATGAGAAAAATAATTATAGATACAAGAATATCTCAAAATCCAGATGAGTATATGTATAATATTCTTTGGGGTTCAAACTCAAGGGTAGCAAGGGATGAGGAAGGAGTTGAAGAAGAGAAGGAGGAAAGAGAGAAAAAGGAGAAGGAGGAAAGGGAGAGGGAGGAGAAGGAGGAGAGGGAGAAAAAGGAGGAGAAGGAGGAGAGGGAGAAAAAGGAGAAGGAGGAAAGGGAGAAAAGGGAGAAGGAGGAAAGGGAGAAAAGGGAGAAAAAGGAGAAGGAGGAGAGGGAGAAAAAGGAGAAGGAGGAAAGGGAGAAAAGGGAGAAGGAGGAAAGGGAGAAAAGGGAGAAAAAGGAGAAGGAGGAGAGGGAGAAAATGGAGGAGGAGGAGAGGGAGCAAAGAGAGAGGGAGGAAAAATATAAAAAGATGGAAATCACTGAGATTCATAAAAGATTGAGTGTATTAAAGCAAATAAATCAATCTCAACGCACCGAAGAGGAAATTAAAGAATTAACAACTCTTATGAAGATAATGGTTTCAAAAATAAGAACGTCAATGTCTTCAATTTCAGAGATTTAAACGAGAAAGTGGTGAAGAAGAAGAAGAAGAAGAAGGAAAAGATTATGTGATTGATGATGTTGGTGTCATTGACTTTAGTTAGTTTTTATTTGTAAATAAATGGAGGAGAGAGTGAAGGCATTCCTTAGGATTCTTTATGTTTTAAAAATAAAGATTGAAATGTATATGTTGAAAACCAAAAAGGTTTTGATACTCTGTCGGAATTTTTCTGATAAATAAATATGAGTTATTGTCTCAAATGTAAAAAGAAAACTAAATCTAAAAATATCTCTTATGTTAAAGCTAAAAATAATAGAGTTTATCAAAAAGGAATATGTCAAGTATGTGGCTCTAAAAAGTGCCAATTCATCTCTCCTAAAAGAGGAGGAGACATACAAAAGTTTCTGTCAGGAAGTAAATTTACAACAACTGGAATTCCAGGGGAATTACACCTTCCAGGGTATTCTTTCTGTGGTCCAGGAACAAACTTGGATAAAAGATTAGATGAGGCTGACAATCCTAAACCTTGGTCTAAACCTACAAATAGGGTTGACGAAGTGTGTATGAAGCATGATATTGCTTATGGGAAAACCACTACGTTGACTGAAAAACATAAAGCCGACAGCGAAATGTTGTATAATTTGTCTTTGATACAAAATCCAACGTTGAGAGAGAAAGTTGATAGGTTTATTGTGAGAAATTTGATAAATGCTAAATTGAAACTTGGTCTTGGTTATTCCTCAAAAAACTATTAGGCTCTAATGATGCCATCAAGACTGAGGAGCTTTTGGCTGAAGAATTACACAAACCTATAATCACAAAGTTTAAAAGAAGGAAGGTTTATTCTAAATACACTGACCACATATGGTCCGCTGATTTAATTGAATTGAATAATGACAGGGGATACAGGTATGCTTTAACCGTTATTGATTTGAGGAGTAGATTTGCCTGGGTTGTCCCTTTAAAAAATAAAAGGGGTGATACTTTAATGTTAGCCTTTAAGCTAATATTTGATCGGGATAAAAGGAAACCAAAGAAGTTATGGACTGATGAGGGAACAGAGTTCTATAACAAAATATTCATGAAATTTCTTAAGGGGAAGGGTATTAAATTATACAGCACCTTTAATGAAGGAAAGGCAGTTGTTATTGAGCGTTTTAATCGTACTTTAAAAGAGAAATTATATAAAAAATTCACACAACTCGGTTCTCAAAAATGGGTGTATTTAATTCAGGATATTGTAGATAATTACAATAATACAGTTCATTCATCAACACAATCAAAACCATCAGAAACATTTACAAAATTAGAATATGAAAAGGAGATTAATTTGAGAAAGCCCAAGTTTAAAGTTGGTGATATTGTAAGAATATACAAATGGAAAAGTCATTTTGAGAAAGGTTATACACAAAAATGGACTCGTGAATTATTTAAAATCATTGATGTAATGGATACAGTCCCTTGGACCTACAAATTATATGATTTAAATGGAGAAGAAATCTTGGGTTCATTTTACTCACAAGAATTACAAAAAACACAAGTAAGCAGATAATACCCTTGAAAATAATAAATAAATAAATAAAATGTAATGGGGATACGTTTTTAAATCTGTGAACCCCAAACACAGAATCCCACAACTTTTTAGTTGGGGCTTAACTTTTGTGTGTGTATAATGGGGATACGTTTTTAAATCTGTGAACCCCAAACACAGAATCCCACAACTTTTTAGTTGGGGCTTAACTTTTGTGTGTGTATAATGGGGATACGTTTTTAAATCTGTGAACCCCAAACACAGAATCCCACAACTTTTTAGTTGGGGCTTAACTTTTGTGTGTGTATAATGGGGATACGTTTTTAAATCTGTGAACCCCAAACACAGAATCCCACAACTTTTTAGTTGGGGCTTAACTTTTGTGTGTGTGTGTATGTGCGAGTGAGTCATAATAATATACAAACCCTAACCCAACCCCATCCCTAACCCAAACCCATCCCTAACCCAACCCATCCCTAACCCAACCCCATCCCTAACCCAACCCCATCCCCAACCCAACCCCATCCCTAACCCAACCCCATCCCTAACCCAACCCCATCCCTAACCCAACCCCATCCCCAACCCAACCCCATCCCTAACCCAACCCCATCCCTAACCCTCACATTCAAAATCCCAACCCTAACCCAATCCCATCCCTAACCCAACCCCAACCCTAACCCTCACATTCAAAATCCCAACCCTAACCCAACCCATCCCTAACCCAACCCCATCCCTAACCCAACCCCATCCCTAACCCAACCCCAACCCTAACCCTCACATTCAAAATCCCAACCCTAACCCAACCCCATCCCTAACCCTCACATTCAAAATCCCACCCAAACCCTAACATAATCTTTCTTTTCTTCTTTTTTAAATACGTATTTCTTTTTTTTTTTCCTCTTCCTCCAATTCTGTCTTTCAAGGCTTTTAAGTTTGAAGAAGTAGAAATGGGAAGAAAGAATTTTCCAGCATTTTCTTCCTCGAACTTTCTTGATATTGCTTAAATCAAGCGTCATTAAATAAAGAACATTGTTCATTGCTTTAGAATCCAAAGAGTCTCCAAGAGGAACCCCACAGGTAGAGTCTCCAAAATAAAACCAACTTTCCAAGTTCCCAAGGTATAACCACATTCCTGTTGAGCCTCCAAGATAGGTATCACATTCCGAGTCATCAAAACAAAACCCCCATTCCGAGTCTCCAAAACGAAACCAGTTTTCAAAGTCTCCAAGGTAAAACTCTTTTCCTAATTTTATGAAATTTAGTGAGTCTCCAAGGTAGGCTCCACAGTTAGAACCATCTAGGCAGACCTCATAATTAGTTTTTCCCAAATTTAGTGAGTCTCCAAGGTAGGCTCCACAGTTAGAACCATCTAGGCAAACCTCATAATTTGTTTTTCCCAAATTTAGTGAGTCTCCAAGGTAGGCTCCACAGTTAGAACCATCTAGGCAAACCTCATAATTTGTTTTTCCCAAATTTAGTGAGTCTCCAAGGTAGGCTCCACAGTTAGAACCATCTAGGCAGACCTCATAATTTGTTTTTCCCAAATTTAGTGAGTCTCCAAGGTATAACTCTTTGGCTGGGTCATCAAGGTAGAACTCGTTCAGTGGGTTTTGTTTTGATAACTCACAATAAGTATCATCATGGTAGAACTCTTTTTCAGGATTTTGTGGATCTCCAAGGTATAACTCTTTGGCTGGGTCATCAAGGTAGAACTCGTTCTGTGGGTCTTGGTTGTTCAAAAGATCTTCAAACAAAAAAATAACTTTATCCCAAGTTGTGTTAAAAGTAGAATTTTCATTTCGTAGCTCAGATACAATTTCCTCCATCGACAAGAGGTTCGAGTCCAGTTCATCAATCTGAAGGTTGAGCGCTACACAGGTAGTAGGACTCCAAGGAATAGCAAAGTTATCCCATTCCATTTCGGCATAGGAGTCCATTCTCAAGTGAAGCAGAAAGCGTGTTTGAAAAAGCCTGTGTGGTCGGTGCCTTTTATAAGAAGGGCTGGGTGTGTGTCATTTCCTGTGGAAATTCCCTGGGCGTGTCTTAACTGGAAATGATGTGATGGAAATTCCCTGAAAATGATGTTATGTATTACCTGGAAATGATACAATGCTGAAGAGTTTATAAAGTGGGTGGGACTTAGCAAAAGTGGGCGGAGCTTAGCAAAAGTGGGCGGGGTATAGCAAAAAGTGGGCGTGGCTTAACAAAAAGTGGGCGGGGCTTAGTAAAAGGTGGGCGTGGCTTACCAAAAAGTGGGCGGGGTTTTTCCAAAAAGTGGACGGAGCTTAACAAAAGGTGGGCAGAGCCTACCAAAAAGTGTGTGGCACTGGAGGCGCTCAAATAAGAACATTGAGGGAGGTTTACCATTTTATCTTAGCTCAGTTAAAATATCTTAATAAAGAACCAAACTCAAACATATTTTTTGTTAATATATTAGATGGTGAAGAGAGTGGCAAGAGAATTAAATTATTTCCCACGCATAAACAAATATTTGTAGGGTCGTTGTTTGAGTGGGTTATATTCACCAGATGATATTAAGAGTAAAAGGTTAAAAGGTCCATGAGGTCAGAAGGATCACAGGTGTTTAAGTGGTCTAATGAATAAGGATAACATGTCAAAAGGTTAGAAGGTTCGTAAAGAACAGGGTGAGAGAAATATAGGTGTTTAGGGGCAATGAGGGAGGGAAAGAATTAATATGGAAGTGAATGGGTCAATGTTTGAGTGGGTCAAAGATTAATCTGCCAGATGATATGTAGAAGAAGGATGATAGGTCTATAAGAGAAAACAAATATTTGTAGTGTTTGAGTGGTCTAATGAACAACATTAAGGATAGGTACTACAGACAAAAGGTTCATAAAGATGAGGGTGGGAGAAATAGAGGTGTTTATGATTTTTGAAAAAGACAAGGGGGTAAATGACATTAGATAGGGATTTCCCATGTTAAACGGAGGTGTCCCAGAAGCAACATTATTACACTACTCTTGTGTTAGTGTTGAAAAACCACTTTTCGCACTTGTGTTAGTGTTGAAAAACCACTTTTCGCACTTGTGTTAGTGTTGAAAAACCACTTTTCGCACTTGTGTTAGTGTTGAAAAACCTCTTTTCGCACTTGTGTTGGTGCAGGAAACCACTTTTGCACTTGTATTAGTGTGGAAAAAACACTTTTTGCACTTGTGATATTGTTGAAAAACCACTTTTTGCACTTGGGTTAGTGTTGAAAACCCACTTTTCGCACTTGTGTTGGTGCAGGAAACCACGTTTGCACTTGTATTAGTGTGGAAAAAACACTTTTTGCACCTGTGATAGTGTTGAAAAACCACTTTTCGCACTTGTGTTAGTGTTGAAAAACCAGGTTTCGCACTTGTGTTGGTGCAGGAAACCACTTTTGCACTTGTATTAGTGTGGAAAAAACACTTTTTGCACTTGTGATATTGTTGAAAAACCACTTTTTGCACTTGTGTTAGTGTTGAAAACCCACTTTTCGCACTTGTGTTGGTGCAGGAAACCACGTTTGCACTTGTATTAGTGTGGAAAAAACACTTTTTGCACCTGTGATAGTGTTGAAAAACCACTTTTCGCACTTGTGTTAGCGTTGAAAAACCAGTTTTCGCACTTGTGTTGGTGCAGGAAACCACTTTTGCACTGGTATTAGTGTGGAAAAAACACTTTTTGCACTTGTGATAGTGTTGAAAAACCACTTTTCGCACTTGTGTTAGTGTTGAAAAACCAGTTTTCGCACTTGTGTTTGTGCAGGAAAACACTTTTGCACTTGTATTAGTGTGGAAAAACCACTTTTCGCACTTGTGTTAGTGTTGAAAAACCACTTTTCTCACTTGTGTTAGTGTTGAAAAACCACATTTCACACTTGTGTTAGTGTTGAAAAACCAGTTTTCGCACTTGTGTTGGTGCAGGAAACCACTTTTGCACTTGTATTAGTGTGGAAAAAACACTTTTTGCACTTGTGATAGTTTTGAAAAACCACTTTTCGCACTTGTGTTAGTGTTGAAAAACCACTTTTCGCACTTGTGTTGGTGCAGGAAACCACTTTTGCACTTGTATTAGTGTGGAAAAAACACTTTTTGCACTTGTGATAGTGTTGAAAAACCACTTTTCGCACTTGTGTTAGTGTTGAAAAACCAGTTTTCGCACTTGTGTTTGTGCAGGAAAACACTTTTGCACTTGTATTAGTGTGGAAAAACCACTTTTCGCACTTGTGTTAGTGTTGAAAAACCACTTTTCGCACTTGTGTTAGTGTTGAAAAACCACTTTTCGCACTTGTGTTGGTGCAGGAAACCACTTTTGCACTTGTATTAGTGTGGAAAAACCACTTTTCGCACTTGTGTTAGTGTTGAAAAACCACTTTTCGCACTTGTGTTAGTGTTGAAAAACCACTTTTCGCACTTGTGTTGGTGCAGGAAACCACTTTTGCACTTGTATTAGTGTGGAAAAAACACTTTTTGCACTTGTGATAGTGTTGAAAAACCACTTTTCGCACTTGTGTTAGTGTTGAAAAACCAGTTTTCGCACTTGTGTTTGTGCAGGAAAACACTTTTGCACTTGTATTAGTGTGGAAAAACCACTTTTCGCACTTGTGTTAGTGTTGAAAAACCACTTTTCGCACTTGTGTTAGTGTTGAAAAACCACTTTTCGCACTTGTGTTAGTGTTGAAAAACCACTTTTCGCACTTGTGTTAGTGTTGAAAAACCTCTTTTCGCACTTGTGTTGGTGCAGGAAACCACTTTTGCACTTGTATTAGTGTGGAAAAAACACTTTTTGCACTTGTGATATTGTTGAAAAACCACTTTTTGCACTTGGGTTAGTGTTGAAAACCCACTTTTCGCACTTGTGTTGGTGCAGGAAACCACGTTTGCACTTGTATTAGTGTGGAAAAAACACTTTTTGCACCTGTGATAGTGTTGAAAAACCACTTTTCGTACTTGTGTTAGTGTTGAAAAACCAGGTTTCGCACTTGTGTTGGTGCAGGAAACCACTTTTGCACTTGTATTAGTGTGGAAAAAACACTTTTTGCACTTGTGATATTGTTGAAAAACCACTTTTTGCACTTGTGTTAGTGTTGAAAACCCACTTTTCGCACTTGTGTTGGTGCAGGAAACCACGTTTGCACTTGTATTAGTGTGGAAAAAACACTTTTTGCACCTGTGATAGTGTTGAAAAACCACTTTTCGCACTTGTGTTAGTGTTGAAAAACCAGTTTTCGCACTTGTGTTAGTGTTGAAAAACCACTTTTCGCACTTGTGTTAGTGTTGAAAAACCTCTTTTCGCACTTGTGTTGGTGCAGGAAACCACTTTTGCACTTGTATTAGTGTGGAAAAAACACTTTTTGCACTTGTGATATTGTTGAAAAACCACTTTTTGCACTTGTGTTAGTGTTGAAAACCCACTTTTCGCACTTGTGTTGGTGCAGGAAACCACGTTTGCACTTGTATTAGTGTGGAAAAAACACTTTTTGCACCTGTGATAGTGTTGAAAAACCACTTTTCGCACTTGTGTTAGTGTTGAAAAACCAGTTTTCGCACTTGTGTTGGTGCAGGAAACCACTTTTGCACTTGTGATAGTTTTGAAAAACCACTTTTCGCACTTGTGTTAGTGTAGAAAATCCACTTTTCCCACTTGTGTTGGTGCAGGAAACCACTTTTGCACTTGTATTAGTGTGGAAAAAACACTTTTTGCACTTGTGATAGTGTTGAAAAACCACTTTTCGCACTTGTGTTAGTGTTGAAAAACCACTTTTCGCACTTGTGTTAGTATTGAAAAACCACTTTTCGCACTTGTGTTGGTGCAGGAAACCACTTTTGCACTTGTATTAGTGTGGAAAAACCACTTTTTGCACTTGTGTTAGTGTTGAAAAACCACTTTTCGCACTTGTGTTAGTGTTGAAAAACCACTTTCGCACTTGTGTTGGTGCAGGAAACCACTTTTGCACTTGTATTAGTGTGGAAAAAACACTTTTTGCACTTGTGATAGTGTTGAAAAACCACTTTTCGCACTTGTGTTAGTGTTGAAAAACCAGTTTTCGCACTTGTGTTTGTGCAGGAAAACACTTGTGCACTTGTATTAGTGTGGAAAAACCACTTTTCGCACTTGTGTTTGTGTTGAAAAACCACTTTTCGCACTTGTGTTAGTGTTGAAAAACCACTTTTCGCACTTGTGTTAGTGTTGAAAAACCACTTTTCGCACTTGTGTTAGTGTTGAAAAACCTCTTTTCGCACTTGTGTTGGTGCAGGAAACCACTTTTGCACTTGTATTAGTGTGGAAAAACACTTTTTGCACTTGTGATATTGTTGAAAAACCACTTTTCGCACTTGTGTTAGTGTAGAAAATCCACTTTTCCCACTTGTGTTGGTGCAGGAAACCACTTTTGCACTTGTATTAGTGTTGAAAAACCACTTTTCGCACTTGTGTTAGTGTTGAAAAACCACTTTTTGCACTTGTGTTAGTGTTGAAAAACCACTTTTCGTACTTGTGTTGGTGCAGGAAACCACTTTTGCACTTGTATTAGTGTGGAAAAACCACTTTTCGCACTTGTATTAGTGTTGAAAAACCACTTATCGCACTTGTGTTAGTGTTGAAAAACCACTTTTCGCACTTGTGTTGGTGCAGGAAACCACTTTTGCACTTGTATTAGTGTGGAAAAAACACTTTTTGCACTTGTGATTGTGTTGAAAAACCACTTTTCGCACTTGTGTTAGTGTTGAAAAACCAGTTTTCGCACTTGTGTTTGTGCAGGAAAACACTTTTGCACTTGTATTAGTGTGGAAAAACCACTTTTCGCACTTGTGTTAGTGTTGAAAAACCACTTTTCGCACTTGTGTTAGTGTTGAAAAACCACTTTTCGCACTTGTGTTGGTGCAGGAAACCACTTTTGCACTTGTATTAGTGTGGAAAAAACACTTTTTGCACTTGTGATAGTGTTGAAAAACCACTTTTCGCACTTGTGTTAGTGTTGAAAAACCAGTTTTCGCACTTGTGTTTGTGCAGGAAAACACTTTTGCACTTGTATTAGTGTGGAAAAACCACTTTTCGCACTTGTGTTAGTGTTGAAAAACCACTTTTCGCACTTGTGTTCGTGTTGAAAAACCACTTTTCGCACTTGTGTTAGTGTTGAAAAACCACTTTTCGCACTTGTGTTAGTGTTGAAAAACCTCTTTTCGCACTTGTGTTGGTGCAGGAAACCACTTTTGCACTTGTATTAGTGTGGAAAAAACACTTTTTGCACTTGTGATATTGTTGAAAAACCACTTTTTGCACTTGTGTTAGTGTTGAAAACCCACTTTTCGCACTTGTGTTGGTGCAGGAAACCACGTTTGCACTTGTATTAGTGTGGAAAAAACACTTTTTGCACCTGTGATAGTGTTGAAAAACCACTTTTCGCACTTGTGTTAGTGTTGAAAAACCAGTTTTCGCACTTGTGTTGGTGCAGGAAACCACTTTTGCACTTGTATTAGTGTGGAAAAAACACTTTTTGCACTTGTGATAGTTTTGAAAACCCACTTTTCGCACTTGTGTTGGTGCAGGAAACCACGTTTGCACTTGTATTAGTGTGGAAAAAACACTTTTTGCACTTGTGTTAGTGTTAAAAAACCACTTTTCGCACTTGTGTTAGTGTTGAAAAACCACTTTTCGCACTTGTGTTCGTGCAGGAAACCACTTTTGCACTTGTATTAGTGTGGAAAAACCACTTTTCGCACTTGTGTTAGTGTTGAAAAACCACTTATCGCACTTGTGTTAGTGTTGAAAAACCACTTTTCGCACTTGTGTTGGTGCAGGAAACCACTTTTGCACTTGTATTAGTGTGGAAAAAACACTTTTTGCACTTGTGATAGTGTTGAAAAACCACTTTTCGCACTTGTGTTAGTGTTGAAAAACCAGTTTTCGCACTTGTGTTTGTGCAGGAAAACACTTTTGCACTTGTATTAGTGTGGAAAAACCACTTTTCGCACTTGTGTTAGTGTTGAAAAACCACTTTTCGCACTTGTGTTAGTGTTGAAAAACCACTTTTCGCACTTGTGTTGGTGCAGGAAACCACTTTTGCACTTGTATTAGTGTGGAAAAACCACTTTTCGCACTTGTGTTAGTGTTGAAAAACCACTTTTCGCACTTGTGTTAGTGTTGAAAAACCACTTTTCGCACTTGTGTTGGTGCAGGAAACCACTTTTGCACTTGTATTAGTGTGGAAAAAACACTTTTTGCACTTGTGATAGTGTTGAAAAACCACTTTTCGCACTTGTGTTAGTGTTGAAAAACCAGTTTTCGCACTTGTGTTTGTGCAGGAAAACACTTTTGCACTTGTATTAGTGTGGAAAAACCACTTTTCGCACTTGTGTTAGTGTTGAAAAACCACTTTTCGCACTTGTGTTAGTGTTGAAAAACCACTTTTCGCACTTGTGTTAGTGTTGAAAAACCACTTTTCGCACTTGTGTTAGTGTTGAAAAACCTCTTTTTGCACTTGTGTTGGTGCAGGAAACCACTTTTGCACTTGTATTAGTGTGGAAAAAACACTTTTTGCACTTGTGATATTGTTGAAAAACCACTTTTTGCACTTGGGTTAGTGTTGAAAACCCACTTTTCGCACTTGTGTTGGTGCAGGAAACCACGTTTGCACTTGTATTAGTGTGGAAAAAACACTTTTTGCACCTGTGATAGTGTTGAAAAACCACTTTTCGCACTTGTGTTAGTGTTGAAAAACCAGGTTTCGCACTTGTGTTGGTGCAGGAAACCACTTTTGCACTTGTATTAGTGTGGAAAAAACACTTTTTGCACTTGTGATATTGTTGAAAAACCACTTTTTGCACTTGTGTTAGTGTTGAAAACCCACTTTTCGCACTTGTGTTGGTGCAGGAAACCACGTTTGCACTTGTATTAGTGTGGAAAAAACACTTTTTGCACTTGTATTAGTGTGGAAAAAACACTTTTTGCACTTGTATTAGTGTTGAAAAACCACTTTTCGCACTTGTGTTAGTGTTAAAAAACCACTTTTCGCACTTGTGTTAGTGTTGAAAAACCACTTTTCGCACTTGTGTTCGTGCAGGAAACCACTTTTGCACTTGTATTAGTGTGGAAAAACCACTTTTCGCACTTGTGTTAGTGTTGAAAAACCACTTATCGCACTTGTGTTAGTGTTGAAAAACCACTTTTCGCACTTGTGTTGGTGCAGGAAACCACTTTTGCACTTGTATTAGTGTGGAAAAAACACTTTTTGCACTTGTGATAGTGTTGAAAAACCACTTTTCGCACTTGTGTTAGTGTTGAAAAACCAGTTTTCGCACTTGTGTTAGTGTTGAAAAACCACTTTTCGCACTTGTGTTAGTGTTGAAAAACCAGTTTTCGCACTTGTGTTGGTGCAGGAAACCACTTTTGCACTTGTATTAGTGTGGAAAAAACACTTTTTGCACTTGTGATAGTTTTGAAAAACCACTTTTCGCACTTGTGTTAGTGTAGAAAATCCACTTTTCCCACTTGTGTTGGTGCAGGAAACCACTTTTGCACATGTATTAGTGTGGAAAAACCACTTTTCGCACTTGTGTTAGTGTTGAAAAACCACTTTTCGCACTTGTGTTAGTGTTGAAAAACCACTTTTCGCACTTGTGTTAGTGTTGAAAAACCACTTTTCGCACTTGTGTTAGTGTTGAAAAACCACTTTTCGCACTTGTGTTAGTGTTGAAAAACCTCTTTTCGCACTTGTGTTGGTGCAGGAAACCACTTTTGCACTTGTATTAGTGTGGAAAAACCACTTTTCGCACTTGTGTTAGTGTTGAAAAACCACTTTTCGCACTTGTGTTAGTGTTGAAAAACCAATTTTCGCACTTGTGTTAGTGTTGAAAACCCACTTTTCGCACTTGTGTTGGTGCAGGAAACCACGTTTGCACTTGTATTAGTGTGGAAAAAACACTTTTTGCACCTGTGATAGTGTTGAAAAACCACTTTTCGCACTTGTGTTAGTGTTGAAAAACCAGTTTTCGCACTTGTTTTGGTGCAGGAAACCACTTTTGCACTTGTATTAGTGTGGAAAAAACACTTTTTGCACTTGTGATAGTTTTGAAAAACCACTTTTCGCACTTGTGTTAGTGTAGAAAATCCACTTTTCCCACTTGTGTTGGTGCAGGAAACCACTTTTGCACTTGTATTAGTGTGGAAAAAACACTTTTTGCACTTGTGATAGTGTTGAAAAACCACTTTTCGCACTTGTGTTAGTGTTGAAAAACCACTTTTCGCACTTGTGTTAGTATTGAAAAACCACTTTTCGCACTTGTGTTGGTGCAGGAAACCACTTTTGCACTTGTATTAGTGTGGAAAAACCACTTTTCGCACTTGTGTTAGTGTTGAAAAACCACTTTTCGCACTTGTGTTAGTGTTGAAAAACCACTTTTCGCACTTGTGTTGGTGCAGGAAACCACTTTTGCACTTGTATTAGTGTGGAAAAAACACTTTTTGCACTTGTGATAGTGTTGAAAAACCACTTTTCGCACTTGTGTTAGTGTTGAAAAACCAGTTTTCGCACTTGTGTTTGTGCAGGAAAACACTTTTGCACTTGTATTAGTGTGGAAAAACCACTTTTCGCACTTGTGTTTGTGTTGAAAAACCACTTTTCGCACTTGTGTTAGTGTTGAAAAACCACTTTTCGCACTTGTGTTAGTGTTGAAAAACCACTTTTCGCACTTGTGTTAGTGTTGAAAAACCTCTTTTCGCACTTGTGTTGGTGCAGGAAACCACTTTTGCACTCGTATTAGTGTGGAAAAACACTTTTATGCACTTGTGATATTGTTGAAAAACCACTTTTCGCACTTGTGTTAGTGTAGAAAATCCACTTTTCCCACTTGTGTTGGTGCAGGAAACCACTTTTGCACTTGTATTAGTGTTGAAAAACCACTTTTCGCACTTGTGTTAGTGTTGAAAAACCACTTTTTGCACTTGTGTTAGTGTTGAAAAACCACTTTTCGCACTTGTGTTGGTGCAGGAAACCACTTTTGCACTTGTATTAGTGTGGAAAAAGCACTTTTCGCACTTGTATTAGTGTTGAAAAACCACTTATCGCACTTGTGTTAGTGTTGAAAAACCATTTTTCGCACTTGTGTTGGTGCAGGAAACCACTTTTGCACTTGTATTAGTGTGGAAAAAACACTTTTTGCACTTGTGATAGTGTTGAAAAACCACTTTTCGCACTTGTGTTAGTGTTGAAAAACCAGTTTTCGCACTTGTGTTTGTGCAGGAAAACACTTTTGCACTTGTATTAGTGTGGAAAAACCACTTTTCGCACTTGTGTTTGTGTTGAAAAACCACTTTTCGCACTTGTGTTAGTGTTGAAAAACCACTTTTCGCACTTGTGTTGGTGCAGGAAACCACTTTTGCACTTGTATTAGTGTGGAAAAAACACTTTTTGCACTTGTGATAGTGTTGAAAAACCACTTTTCGCACTTGTGTTAGTGTTGAAAAACCAGTTTTCGCACTTGTGTTTGTGCAGGAAAACACTTTTGCACTTGTATTAGTGTGGAAAAACCACTTTTCGCACTTGTGTTAGTGTTGAAAAACCACTTTTCGCATTTGTGTTAGTGTTGAAAAACCACTTTTCGCACTTGTGTTAGTGTTGAAAAACCACTTTTCGCACTTGTGTTAGTGTTGAAAAACCTCTTTTCGCACTTGTGTTGGTGCAGGAAACCACTTTTGCACTTGTATTAGTGTGGAAAAAACACTTTTTGCACTTGTGATATTGTTGAAAAACCACTTTTTGCACTTGTGTTAGTGTTGAAAACCCACTTTTCGCACTTGTGTTAGTGTTGAAAAACCAGTTTTCGCACTTGTGTTGGTGCAGGAAACCACTTTTGCACTTGTATTAGTGTGGAAAAAACACTTTTTGCACTTGTGATAGTTTTGAAAAACCACTTTTCGCACTTGTGTTAGTGTAGAAAATCCACTTTTCCCACTTGTGTTGGTGCAGGAAACCACTTTTGCACATGTATTAGTGTGGAAAAACCACTTTTCGCACTTGTGTTAGTGTTGAAAAACCACTTTTCGCACTTGTGTTTGTGTTGAAAAACCACTTTTCGCACTTGTGTTAGTGTTGAAAAACCACTTTTCGCACTTGTGTTAGTGTTGAAAAACCACTTTTCGCACTTGTGTTAGTGTTGAAAAACCTCTTTTCGCACTTGTGTTGGTGCAGGAAACCACTTTTGCACTTGTATTAGTGTGGAAAAACCACTTTTCGCACTTGTGTTAGTGTTGAAAAACCACTTTTCGCACTTGTGTTAGTGTTGAAAAACCAATTTTCGCACTTGTGTTAGTGTTGAAAACCCACTTTTCGCACTTGTGTTGGTGCAGGAAACCACGTTTGCACTTGTATTAGTGTGGAAAAAACACTTTTTGCACCTGTGATAGTGTTGAAAAACCAGTTTTCGCACTTGTTTTGGTGCAGGAAACCACTTTTGCACTTGTATTAGTGTGGAAAAAACACTTTTTGCACTTGTGATAGTTTTGAAAAACCACTTTTCGCACTTGTGTTAGTGTAGAAAATCCACTTTTCCCACTTGTGTTGGTGCAGGAAACCACTTTTGCACTTGTATTAGTGTGGAAAAAACACTTTTTGCACTTGTGATAGTGTTGAAAAACCACTTTTCGCACTTGTGTTAGTGTTGAAAAACCACTTTTCGCACTTGTGTTAGTATTGAAAAACCACTTTTCGCACTTGTGTTGGTGCAGGAAACCACTTTTGCACTTGTATTAGTGTGGAAAAACCACTTTTCGCACTTGTGTTAGTGTTGAAAAACCACTTTTCGCACTTGTGTTAGTGTTGAAAAACCACTTTTCGCACTTGTGTTGGTGCAGGAAACCACTTTTGCACTTGTATTAGTGTGGAAAAAACACTTTTTGCACTTGTGATAGTGTTGAAAAACCACTTTTCGCACTTGTGTTAGTGTGGAAAAACCACTTTTCGCACTTGTGTTTGTGTTGAAAAACCACTTTTCGCACTTGTGTTAGTGTTGAAAAACCACTTTTCGCACTTGTGTTAGTGTTGAAAAACCACTTTTCGCACTTGTGTTAGTGTTGAAAAACCTCTTTTCGCACTTGTGTTGGTGCAGGAAACCACTTTTGCACTCGTATTAGTGTGGAAAAACACTTTTTGCACTTGTGATATTGTTGAAAAACCACTTTTCGCACTTGTGTTAGTGTAGAAAATCCACTTTTCCCACTTGTGTTGGTGCAGGAAACCACTTTTGCACTTGTATTAGTGTTGAAAAACCACTTTTCGCACTTGTGTTAGTGTTGAAAAACCACTTTTTGCACTTGTGTTAGTGTTGAAAAACCACTTTTCGCACTTGTGTTGGTGCAGGAAACCACTTTTGCACTTGTATTAGTGTGGAAAAAGCACTTTTCGCACTTGTATTAGTGTTGAAAAACCACTTATCGCACTTGTGTTAGTGTTGAAAAACCATTTTTCGCACTTGTGTTGGTGCAGGAAACCACTTTTGCACTTGTATTAGTGTGGAAAAAACACTTTTTGCACTTGTGATAGTGTTGAAAAACCACTTTTCGCACTTGTGTTAGTGTTGAAAAACCAGTTTTCGCACTTGTGTTTGTGCAGGAAAACACTTTTGCACTTGTATTAGTGTGGAAAAACCACTTTTCGCACTTGTGTTAGTGTTGAAAAACCACTTTTCGCACTTGTGTTAGTGTTGAAAAACCACTTTTCGCACTTGTGTTGGTGCAGGAAACCACTTTTGCACTTGTATTAGTGTGGAAAAAACACTTTTTGCACTTGTGATAGTGTTGAAAAACCACTTTTCGCACTTGTGTTAGTGTTGAAAAACCAGTTTTCGCACTTGTGTTTGTGCAGGAAAACACTTTTGCACTTGTATTAGTGTGGAAAAACCACTTTTCGCACTTGTGTTAGTGTTGAAAAACCACTTTTCGCATTTGTGTTAGTGTTGAAAAACCACTTTTCGCACTTGTGTTAGTGTTGAAAAACCACTTTTCGCACTTGTGTTAGTGTTGAAAAACCTCTTTTCGCACTTGTGTTGGTGCAGGAAACCACTTTTGCACTTGTATTAGTGTGGAAAAAACACTTTTTGCACTTGTGATATTGTTGAAAAACCACTTTTTGCACTTGTGTTAGTGTTGAAAACCCACTTTTCGCACTTGTGTTGGTGCAGGAAACCACGTTTGCACTTGTATTAGTGTGGAAAAAACACTTTTTGCACCTGTGATAGTGTTGAAAAACCACTTTTCGCACTTGTGTTAGTGTTGAAAAACCAGTTTTCGCACTTGTGTTGGTGCAGGAAACCACTTTTGCACTTGTGATAGTTTTGAAAAACCACTTTTCGCACTTGTGTTAGTGTAGAAAATCCACTTTTTCCACTTGTGTTGGTGCAGGAAACCACTTTTGCACATGTATTAGTGTGGAAAAACCACTTTTCGCACTTGTGTTAGTGTTGAAAAACCACTTTTCGCACTTGTGTTAGTGTTGAAAAACCACTTTTCGCACTTGTGTTAGTGTTGAAAAACCACTTTTCGCACTTGTGTTAGTGTTGAAAAACCACTTTTCGCACTTGTGTTAGTGTTGAAAAACCTCTTTTCGCACTTGTGTTGGTGCAGGAAACCACTTTTGCACTTGTATTAGTGTGGAAAAACCACTTTTCGCACTTGTGTTAGTGTTGAAAAACCACTTTTCGCACTTGTGTTAGTGTTGAAAAACCAATTTTCGCACTTGTGTTAGTGTTGAAAACCCACTTTTCGCACTTGTGTTGGTGCAGGAAACCACGTTTGCACTTGTATTAGTGTGGAAAAAACACTTTTTGCACCTGTGATAGTGTTGAAAAACCACTTTTCGCACTTGTGTTAGTGTTGAAAAACCAGTTTTCGCACTTGTTTTGGTGCAGGAAACCACTTTTGCACTTGTATTAGTGTGGAAAAAACACTTTTTGCACTTGTGATAGTTTTGAAAAACCACTTTTCGCACTTGTGTTAGTGTAGAAAATCCACTTTTCCCACTTGTGTTGGTGCAGGAAACCACTTTTGCACTTGTATTAGTGTGGAAAAACCACTTTTCGCACTTGTGTTAGTGTTGAAAAACCACTTTTCGCACTTGTGTTAGTGTTGAAAAACCACTTTTCGCACTTGTGTTGGTGCAGGAAACCACTTTTGCACTTGTATTAGTGTGGAAAAAACACTTTTTGCACTTGTGATAGTGTTGAAAAACCACTTTTCGCACTTGTGTTAGTGTTGAAAAACCAGTTTTCGCACTTGTGTTTGTGCAGGAAAACACTTTTGCACTTGTATTAGTGTGGAAAAACCACTTTTCGCACTTGTGTTTGTGTTGAAAAACCACTTTTCGCACTTGTGTTAGTGTTGAAAAACCACTTTTCGCACTTGTGTTAGTGTTGAAAAACCACTTTTCGCACTTGTGTTAGTGTTGAAAAACCTCTTTTCGCACTTGTGTTGGTGCAGGAAACCACTTTTGCACTCGTATTAGTGTGGAAAAACACTTTTTGCACTTGTGATATTGTTGAAAAACCACTTTTCGCACTTGTGTTAGTGTAGAAAATCCACTTTTCCCACTTGTGTTGGTGCAGGAAACCACTTTTGCACTTGTATTAGTGTTGAAAAACCACTTTTCGCACTTGTGTTAGTGTTGAAAAACCACTTTTTGCACTTGTGTTAGTGTTGAAAAACCACTTTTCGCACTTGTGTTGGTGCAGGAAACCACTTTTGCACTTGTATTAGTGTGGAAAAAGCACTTTTCGCACTTGTATTAGTGTTGAAAAACCACTTATCGCACTTGTGTTAGTGTTGAAAAACCATTTTTCGCACTTGTGTTGGTGCAGGAAACCACTTTTGCACTTGTATTAGTGTGGAAAAAACACTTTTTGCACTTGTGATAGTGTTGAAAAACCACTTTTCGCACTTGTGTTAGTGTTGAAAAACCAGTTTTCGCACTTGTGTTTGTGCAGGAAAACACTTTTGCACTTGTATTAGTGTGGAAAAACCACTTTTCGCACTTGTGTTAGTGTTGAAAAACCACTTTTCGCACTTGTGTTAGTGTTGAAAAACCACTTTTCGCACTTGTGTTGGTGCAGGAAACCACTTTTGCACTTGTATTAGTGTGGAAAAAACACTTTTTGCACTTGTGATAGTGTTGAAAAACCACTTTTCGCACTTGTGTTAGTGTTGAAAAACCAGTTTTCGCACTTGTGTTTGTGCAGGAAAACACTTTTGCACTTGTATTAGTGTGGAAAAACCACTTTTCGCACTTGTGTTAGTGTTGAAAAACCACTTTTCGCATTTGTGTTAGTGTTGAAAAACCACTTTTCGCACTTGTGTTAGTGTTGAAAAACCACTTTTCGCACTTGTGTTAGTGTTGAAAAACCTCTTTTCGCACTTGTGTTGGTGCAGGAAACCACTTTTGCACTTGTATTAGTGTGGAAAAAACACTTTTTGCACTTGTGATATTGTTGAAAAACCACTTTTTGCACTTGTGTTAGTGTTGAAAACCCACTTTTCGCACTTGTGTTGGTGCAGGAAACCACGTTTGCACTTGTATTAGTGTGGAAAAAACACTTTTTGCACCTGTGATAGTGTTGAAAAACCACTTTTCACACTTGTGTTAGTGTTGAAAAACCAGTTTTCGCACTTGTGTTGGTGCAGGAAACCACTTTTGCACTTGTATTAGTGTGGAAAAAACTCTTTTTGCACTTGTGATAGTTTTGAAAACCCACTTTTCGCACTTGTGTTGGTGCAGGAAACCACGTTTGCACTTGTATTAGTGTGGAAAAAACACTTTTTGCACCTGTGATAGTGTTGAAAAACCACTTTTCGCACTTGTGTTAGTGTTGAAAAACCAGTTTTCGCACTTGTGTTGGTGCAGGAAACCACTTTTGCACTTGTATTAGTGTGGAAAAAACACTTTTTGCACTTGTATTAGTGTTGAAAAACCACTTTTCGCACTTGTGTTAGTGTTAAAAAACCACTTTTCGCACTTGTGTTAGTGTTGAAAAACCACTTTTCGCACTTGTGTTCGTGCAGGAAACCACTTTTGCACTTGTATTAGTGTGGAAAAACCACTTTTCGCACTTGTGTTAGTGTTGAAAAACTACTTATCGCACTTGTGTTAGTGTTGAAAAACCACTTTTCGCACTTGTGTTGGTGCAGGAAACCACTTTTGCACTTGTATTAGTGTGGAAAAAACACTTTTTGCACTTGTGATAGTGTTGAAAAACCACTTTTCGCACTTGTGTTAGTGTTGAAAAACCAGTTTTCGCACTTGTGTTTGTGCAGGAAAACACTTTTGCACTTGTATTAGTGTGGAAAAACCACTTTTCGCACTTGTGTTAGTGTTGAAAAACCACTTTTCGCACTTGTGTTAGTGTTGAAAAACCACTTTTCGCACTTGTGTTGGTGCAGGAAACCACTTTTGCACTTGTATTAGTGTGGAAAAACCACTTTTCGCACTTGTGTTAGTGTTGAAAAACCACTTTTCGCACTTGTGTTAGTGTTGAAAAACCACTTTTCGCACTTGTGTTGGTGCAGGAAACCACTTTTGCACTTGTATTAGTGTGGAAAAAACACTTTTTGCACTTGTGATAGTGTTGAAAAACCACTTTTCGCACTTGTGTTAGTGTTGAAAAACCAGTTTTCGCACTTGTGTTTGTGCAGGAAAACACTTTTGCACTTGTATTAGTGTGGAAAAACCACTTTTCGCACTTGTGTTAGTGTTGAAAAACCACTTTTCGCACTTGTGTTAGTGTTGAAAAACCACTTTTCGCACTTGTGTTAGTGTTGAAAAACCACTTTTCGCACTTGTGTTGGTGTTGAAAAACCTCTTTTCGCACTTGTGTTGGTGCAGGAAACCACTTTTGCACTTGTATTAGTGTGGAAAAAACACTTTTTGCACTTGTGATATTGTTGAAAAACCACTTTTTGCACTTGGGTTAGTGTTGAAAACCCACTTTTCGCACTTGTGTTGGTGCAGGAAACCACGTTTGCACTTGTATTAGTGTGGAAAAAACACTTTTTGCACCTGTGATAGTGTTGAAAAACCACTTTTCGCACTTGTGTTAGTGTTGAAAAACCAGGTTTCGCACTTGTGTTGGTGCAGGAAACCACTTTTGCACTTGTATTAGTGTGGAAAAAACACTTTTTGCACTTGTGATATTGTTGAAAAACCACTTTTTGCACTTGTGTTAGTGTTGAAAACCCACTTTTCGCACTTGTGTTGGTGCAGGAAACCACGTTTGCACTTGTATTAGTGTGGAAAAAACACTTTTTGCACCTGTGATAGTGTTGAAAAACCACTTTTCGCACTTGTGTTAGTGTTGAAAAACCAGTTTTCGCACTTGTGTTGGTGCAGGAAACCACTTTTGCACTGGTATTAGTGTGGAAAAAACACTTTTTGCACTTGTGATAGTGTTGAAAAACCACTTTTCGCACTTGTGTTAGTGTTGAAAAACCAGTTTTCGCACTTGTGTTTGTGCAGGAAAACACTTTTGCACTTGTATTAGTGTGGAAAAACCACTTTTCGCACTTGTGTTAGTGTTGAAAAACCACTTTTCTCACTTGTGTTAGTGTTGAAAAACCACATTTCACACTTGTGTTAGTGTTGAAAAACCAGTTTTCGCACTTGTGTTGGTGCAGGAAACCACTTTTGCACTTGTATTAGTGTGGAAAAAACACTTTTTGCACTTGTGATAGTTTTGAAAAACCACTTTTCGCACTTGTGTTAGTGTTGAAAAACCACTTTTCGCACTTGTGTTGGTGCAGGAAACCACTTTTGCACTTGTATTAGTGTGGAAAAAACACTTTTTGCACTTGTGATAGTGTTGAAAAACCACTTTTCGCACTTGTGTTAGTGTTGAAAAACCAGTTTTCGCACTTGTGTTTGTGCAGGAAAACACTTTTGCACTTGTATTAGTGTGGAAAAACCACTTTTCGCACTTGTGTTAGTGTTGAAAAACCACTTTTCGCACTTGTGTTAGTGTTGAAAAACCACTTTTCGCACTTGTGTTGGTGCAGGAAACCACTTTTGCACTTGTATTAGTGTGGAAAAACCACTTTTCGCACTTGTGTTAGTGTTGAAAAACCACTTTTCGCACTTGTGTTAGTGTTGAAAAACCACTTTTCGCACTTGTGTTGGTGCAGGAAACCACTTTTGCACTTGTATTAGTGTGGAAAAAACACTTTTTGCACTTGTGATAGTGTTGAAAAACCACTTTTCGCACTTGTGTTAGTGTTGAAAAACCAGTTTTCGCACTTGTGTTTGTGCAGGAAAACACTTTTGCACTTGTATTAGTGTGGATAAACCACTTTTCGCACTTGTGTTAGTGTTGAAAAACCACTTTTCGCACTTGTGTTAGTGTTGAAAAACCACTTTTCGCACTTGTGTTAGTGTTGAAAAACCACTTTTCGCACTTGTGTTAGTGTTGAAAAACCTCTTTTCGCACTTGTGTTGGTGCAGGAAACCACTTTTGCACTTGTATTAGTGTGGAAAAAACACTTTTTGCACTTGTGATATTGTTGAAAAACCACTTTTTGCACTTGGGTTAGTGTTGAAAACCCACTTTTCGCACTTGTGTTGGTGCAGGAAACCACGTTTGCACTTGTATTAGTGTGGAAAAAACACTTTTTGCACCTGTGATAGTGTTGAAAAACCACTTTTCGCACTTGTGTTAGTGTTGAAAAACCAGGTTTCGCACTTGTGTTGGTGCAGGAAACCACTTTTGCACTTGTATTAGTGTGGAAAAAACACTTTTTGCACTTGTGATATTGTTGAAAAACCACTTTTTGCACTTGTGTTAGTGTTGAAAACCCACTTTTCGCACTTGTGTTGGTGCAGGAAACCACGTTTGCACTTGTATTAGTGTGGAAAAAACACTTTTTGCACCTGTGATAGTGTTGAAAAACCACTTTTCGCACTTGTGTTAGTGTTGAAAAACCAGTTTTCGCACTTGTGTTGGTGCAGGAAACCACTTTTGCACTGGTATTAGTGTGGAAAAAACACTTTTTGCACTTGTGATAGTGTTGAAAAACCACTTTTCGCACTTGTGTTAGTGTTGAAAAACCAGTTTTCGCACTTGTGTTTGTGCAGGAAAACACTTTTGCACTTGTATTAGTGTGGAAAAACCACTTTTCGCACTTGTGTTAGTGTTGAAAAACCACTTTTCTCACTTGTGTTAGTGTTGAAAAACCACATTTCACACTTGTGTTAGTGTTGAAAAACCAGTTTTCGCACTTGTGTTGGTGCAGGAAACCACTTTTGCACTTGTATTAGTGTGGAAAAAACACTTTTTGCACTTGTGATAGTTTTGAAAAACCACTTTTCGCACTTGTGTTAGTGTAGAAAATCCACTTTTCCCACTTGTGTTGGTGCAGGAAACCACTTTTGCACGTGTATTAGTGTGGAAAAACCACTTTTCGCACTTGTGTTAGTGTTGAAAAACCACTTTTCGCACTTGTGTTAGTGTTGAAAAACCTCTTTTCGCACTTGTGTTGGTGCAGGAAACCACTTTTGCACTTGTATTAGTGTGGAAAAAACACTTTTTGCACTTGTGATATTGTTGAAAAACCACTTTTTGCACTTGTGTTAGTGTTGAAAACCCACTTTTCGCACTTGTGTTGGTGCAGGAAACCACGTTTGCACTTGTATTAGTGTGGAAAAAAACACTTTTTGCACCTGTGATAGTGTTGAAAAACCACTTTTCGCACTTGTGTTAGTGTTGAAAAACCAGTTTTCGCACTTGTGTTGGTGCAGGAAACCACTTTTGCACTTGTATTAGTGTGGAAAAAACACTTTTTGCACTTGTGATAGTTTTGAAAACCCACTTTTCGCACTTGTGTTGGTGCAGGAAACCACGTTTGCACTTGTATTAGTGTGGAAAAAACACTTTTCGCACCTGTGATAGTGTTGAAAAACCACTTTTCGCACTTGTGTTAGTGTTGAAAAACCAGTTTTCGCACTTGTGTTGGTGCAGGAAACCACTTTTGCACTTGTATTAGTGTGGAAAAAACACTTTTTGCACTTGTATTAGTGTTGAAAAACCACTTTTCGCACTTGTGTTAGTGTTAAAAAACCACTTTTCGCACTTGTGTTAGTGTTGAAAAACCACTTTTCGCACTTGTGTTCGTGCAGGAAACCACTTTTGCACTTGTATTAGTGTGGAAAAACCACTTTTCGCACTTGTGTTAGTGTTGAAAAACCACTTAGCGCACTTGTGTTAGTGTTGAAAAACCACTTTTCGCACTTGTGTTGGTGCAGGAAACCACTTTTGCACTTGTATTAGTGTGGAAAAAACACTTTTTGCACTTGTGATAGTGTTGAAAAACCACTTTTCGCACTTGTGTTAGTGTTGAAAAACCAGTTTTCGCACTTGTGTTTGTGCAGGAAAACACTTTTGCACTTGTATTAGTGTGGAAAAACCACTTTTCGCACTTGTGTTAGTGTTGAAAAACCACTTTTCGCACTTGTGTTAGTGTTGAAAAACCACTTTTCGCACTTGTGTTGGTGCAGGAAACCACTTTTGCACTTGTATTAGTGTGGAAAAACCACTTTTCTAACTTGTGTTAGTGTTGAAAAACCACTTTTCGCACTTGTGTTAGTGTTGAAAAACCACTTTTCGCACTTGTGTTGGTGCAGGAAACCACTTTTGCACTTGTATTAGTGTGGAAAAAACACTTTTTGCACTTGTGATAGTGTTGAAAAACCACTTTTCGCACTTGTGTTAGTGTTGAAAAACCAGTTTTCGCACTTGTGTTTGTGCAGGAAAACACTTTTGCACTTGTATTAGTGTGGAAAAACCACTTTTCGCACTTGTGTTAGTGTTGAAAAACCACTTTTCGCACTTGTGTTAGTGTTGAAAAACCACTTTTCGCACTTGTGTTAGTGTTGAAAAACCACTTTTCGCACTTGTGTTAGTGTTGAAAAACCTCTTTTCGCACTTGTGTTGGTGCAGGAAACCACTTTTGCACTTGTATTAGTGTGGAAAAAACACTTTTTGCACTTGTGATATTGTTGAAAAACCACTTTTTGCACTTGGGTTAGTGTTGAAAACCCACTTTTCGCACTTGTGTTGGTGCAGGAAACCACGTTTGCACTTGTATTAGTGTGGAAAAAACACTTTTTGCACCTGTGATAGTGTTGAAAAACCACTTTTCGCACTTGTGTTAGTGTTGAAAAACCAGGTTTCGCACTTGTGTTAGTGTGGAAAAACCACTTTTCGCACTTGTATTAGTGTGGAAAAAACACTTTTTGCACTTGTATTAGTGTGGAAAAAACACTTTTTGCACTTGTATTAGTGTTGAAAAACCACTTTTCGCACTTGTGTTAGTGTTAAAAAACCACTTTTCGCACTTGTGTTAGTGTTGAAAAACCACTTTTCGCACTTGTGTTCGTGCAGGAAACCACTTTTGCACTTGTATTAGTGTGGAAAAACCACTTTTCGCACTTGTGTTAGTGTTGAAAAACCACTTATCGCACTTGTGTTAGTGTTGAAAAACCACTTTTCGCACTTGTGTTGGTGCAGGAAACCACTTTTGCACTTGTATTAGTGTGGAAAAAACACTTTTTGCACTTGTGATAGTGTTGAAAAACCACTTTTCGCACTTGTGTTAGTGTTGAAAAACCAGTTTTCGCACTTGTGTTAGTGTTGAAAAACCACTTTTCGCACTTGTGTTAGTGTTGAAAAACCAGTTTTCGCACTTGTGTTGGTGCAGGAAACCACTTTTGCACTTGTATTAGTGTGGAAAAAACACTTTTTGCACTTGTGATAGTTTTGAAAAACCACTTTTCGCACTTGTGTTAGTGTAGAAAATCCACTTTTCCCACTTGTGTTGGTGCAGGAAACCACTTTTGCACGTGTATTAGTGTGGAAAAACCACTTTTCGCACTTGTGTTAGTGTTGAAAAACCACTTTTCGCACTTGTGTTAGTGTTGAAAAACCACTTTTCGCACTTGTGTTAGTGTTGAAAAACCACTTTTCGCACTTGTGTTAGTGTTGAAAAACCACTTTTCGCACTTGTGTTAGTGTTGAAAAACCTCTTTTCGCACTTGTGTTGGTGCAGGAAACCACTTTTGCACTTGTATTAGTGTGGAAAAACCACTTTTCGCACTTGTGTTAGTGTTGAAAAACCACTTTTCGCACTTGTGTTAGTGTTGAAAAACCAATTTTCGCACTTGTGTTAGTGTTGAAAACCCACTTTTCGCACTTGTGTTGGTGCAGGAAACCACGTTTGCACTTGTATTAGTGTGGAAAAAACACTTTTTGCACCTGTGATAGTGTTGAAAAACCACTTTTCGCACTTGTGTTAGTGTTGAAAAACCAGTTTTCGCACTTGTTTTGGTGCAGGAAACCACTTTTGCACTTGTATTAGTGTGGAAAAAACACTTTTTGCACTTGTGATAGTTTTGAAAAACCACTTTTCGCACTTGTGTTAGTGTAGAAAATCCACTTTTCCCACTTGTGTTGGTGCAGGAAACCACTTTTGCACTTGTATTAGTGTGGAAAAAACACTTTTTGCACTTGTGATAGTGTTGAAAAACCACTTTTCGCACTTGTGTTAGTGTAGAAAATCCACTTTTCCCACTTGTGTTGGTGCAGGAAACCACTTTTGCACGTGTATTAGTGTGGAAAAACCACTTTTCGCACTTGTGTTAGTGTTGAAAAACCACTTTTCGCACTTGTGTTAGTGTTGAAAAACCACTTTTCGCACTTGTGTTAGTGTTGAAAAACCACTTTTCGCACTTGTGTTAGTGTTGAAAAACCACTTTTCGCACTTGTGTTAGTGTTGAAAAACCTCTTTTCGCACTTGTGTTGGTGCAGGAAACCACTTTTGCACTTGTATTAGTGTGGAAAAACCACTTTTCGCACTTGTGTTAGTGTTGAAAAACCACTTTTCGCACTTGTGTTAGTGTTGAAAAACCAATTTTCGCACTTGTGTTAGTGTTGATAACCCACTTTTCGCACTTGTGTTGGTGCAGGAAACCACGTTTGCACTTGTATTAGTGTGGAAAAAACACTTTTTGCACCTGTGATAGTGTTGAAAAACCACTTTTCGCACTTGTGTTAGTGTTGAAAAACCAGTTTTCGCACTTGTTTTGGTGCAGGAAACCACTTTTGCACGTGTATTATTGTGGAATTTAGTGTATTAGTGTGGAAAAAACACTTTTTGCACTTGTGATAGTTTTGAAAAACCACTTTTCGCACTTGTGTTAGTGTAGAAAATCCACTTTTCCACTTGTGTTGGTGCAGGAAACCACTTTTGCACTTGTATTAGTGTGGAAAAAACACTTTTTGCACTTGTGATAGTGTTGAAAAACCACTTTTCGCACTTGTGTTAGTGTTGAAAAACCACTTTTCGCACTTGTGTTAGTATTGAAAAACCACTTTTCGCACTTGTGTTGGTGCAGGAAACCACTTTTGCACTTGTATTAGTGTGGAAAAACCACTTTTCGCACTTGTGTTAGTGTTGAAAAACCACTTTTCGCACTTGTGTTAGTGTTGAAAAACCACTTTTCGCACTTGTGTTGGTGCAGGAAACCACTTTTGCACTTGTATTAGTGTGGAAAAAACACTTTTTGCACTTGTGATAGTGTTGAAAAACCACTTTTCGCACTTGTGTTAGTGTTGAAAAACCAGTTTTCGCACTTGTGTTTGTGCAGGAAAACACTTTTGCACTTGTATTAGTGTGGAAAAACCACTTTTCGCACTTGTGTTTGTGTTGAAAAACCACTTTTCGCACTTGTGTTTGTGTTGAAAAACCACTTTTCGCACTTGTGTTAGTGTTGAAAAACCACTTTTCGCACTTGTGTTAGTGTTGAAAAACCACTTTTCGCACTTGTGTTAGTGTTGAAAAACCTCTTTTCGCACTTGTGTTGGTGCAGGAAACCACTTTTGCACTTGTATTAGTGTGGAAAAACACTTTTTGCACTTGTGATATTGTTGAAAAACCACTTTTCGCACTTGTGTTAGTGTAGAAAATCCACTTTTCCCACTTGTGTTGGTGCAGGAAACCACTTTTGCACTTGTATTAGTGTTGAAAAACCACTTTTCGCACTTGTGTTAGTGTTGAAAAACCACTTTTTGCACTTGTGTTAGTGTTGAAAAACCACTTTTCGCACTTGTGTTGGTGCAGGAAACCACTTTTGCACTTGTATTAGTGTGGAAAAACCACTTTTCGCACTTGTATTAGTGTTGAAAAACCACTTATCGCACTTGTGTTAGTGTTGAAAAACCACTTTTCGCACTTGTGTTGGTGCAGGAAACCACTTTTGCACTTGTATTAGTGTGGAAAAAACACTTTTTGCACTTGTGATAGTGTTGAAAAACCACTTTTCGCACTTGTGTTAGTGTTGAAAAACCAGTTTTCGCACTTGTGTTTGTGCAGGAAAACACTTTTGCACTTGTATTAGTGTGGAAAAACCACTTTTCGCACTTGTGTTAGTGTTGAAAACCACTTTTCGCACTTGTGTTGGTGCAGGAAACCACTTTTGCACTTGTATTAGTGTGGAAAAAACACTTTTTGCACTTGTGATAGTGTTGAAAAACCACTTTTCGCACTTGTGTTAGTGTTGAAAAACAACTTTTCGCACTTGTGTTGCTGCAGGAAACCACTTTTGCACTTGTATTAGTGTGGAAAAACCACTTTTTGCACTTGTGTTGGTGCAGGAAACCACTTTTGCACTTGTATTAGTGTGGAAAAAACACTTTTTGCACTTGTGATAGTGTTGAAAAACCACTTTTCGCACTTGTGTTAGTGTTGAAAAACCACTTTTCACACTCGTGTTAGTGTTGAAAAACCACTTTTCCCACTTGTGTTGGTGCAGGAAACCACTTTTGCACTTGTATTAGTGTGGAAAAAACACTTTTTGCACTTGTGATAGTGTTGAAAAACCACTTTTCGCACTTGTGTTAGTGTTGAAAAACCAGTTTTCGCACTTGTGTTGGTGCAGGAAACCACTTTTGCACTTGTATTAGTGTGGAAAAACCACTTTTCGCACTTGTGTTAGTGTTGAAAAACCACTTTTCACACTTGTGTTAGTGTTGAAAAACCACTTTTCGCACTTGTGTTAGTGTTGAAAAACCACTTTTCGCACTTGTGTTAGTGTTGAAAAACCACTTTTTGCACTTGTGTTGGTGCAGGAAAGCACTTTTGCACTTGTATTAGTGTGGAAAAACCACTTTTCGCACTTGTGTTAGTGTTGAAAAACCACCTTTCGCACTTGTGTTAGTGTTGAAAAACCACTTTTCGCACTTGTGTTGGTGCAGGAAACCACTTTTGCACTTGTATTAGTGTGGAAAAACCACTTTTCGCACTTGTGTTAGTGTTGAAAAACCACTTTTCGCACTTGTGTTAGTGTTGAAAAACCACTTTTCGCACTTGTGTTAGTGTTGAAAAACCACTTTTCGCACTTGTGTTAGTGTTGAAAAACCACATTTTGCACTTGTGTTGGTGCAGGAAACCACTTTTGCACTTGTATTAGTGTGGAAAAACCACTTTTCGCACTTGTGTTAGTGTTGAAAAACCACCTTTCGCACTTGTGTTGGTGTTGAAAAACCACTTTTCGCACTTGTGTTGGTGCAGGAAACCACTTTTGCACTTGTATTAGTGTGGAAAAAACCACTTTTTGCACTTGTGTTAGTGTTGAAAAACCACTTTTCGCACTTGTGTTGGTGCAGGAAACCACTTTTGCACTTGTATTAGTGTGGAAAAAACACTTTTTGCACTTGTGATAGTGTTGAAAAACCACTTTTAGCACTTGTGTTAGTGTTGAAAAACCACTTTTCGCACTTGTGTTGGTGCAGGAAACCACTTTTGCACTTGTATTAGTGTGGAAAAACCACTTTTCGCACTTGTGTTGGTGCAGGAAACCACTTTTGCACTTGTATTAGTGTGGAAAAAACACTTTTTGCACTTGTGATAGTGTTGAAAAACCACTTTTCGCACTTGTGTTAGTGTTGAAAATCCACTTTTCCCACTTGTGTTGGTGCAGGAAACCACTTTTGCACTTGTATTAGTGTGGAAAAACCACTTTTCGCACTTGTGTTAGTGTTGAAAAACCACTTTTCGCACTTGTGTTGGTGTTGAAAAACCACTTTTCCCACTTGTGTTGGTGCAGGAAACCACTTTTGCACTTGTATTAGTGTGGAAAAAACACTTTTTGCACTTGTGATAGTGTTGAAAAACCACTTTTCGCACTTGTGTTAGTGTTGAAAAACCAGTTTTCGCACTTGTGTTGGTGCAGGAAACCACTTTTGCACTTGTATTAGTGTGGAAAAACCACTTTTCGCACTTGTGTTAGTGTTGAAAAACCACTTTTCGCACTTGTGTTAGTGTTGAAAAACCACTTTTCGCACTTGTGTTAGTGTTGAAAAACCACTTTTTGCACTTGTGTTGGTGCAGGAAACCACTTTTGCCCTTGTATTAGTGTGGAAAAACCACTTTTCGCACTTGTGTTAGCGTTGAAAAACCACTTTTCGCACTTGTGTTAGTGTTGAAAAACCACTTTTCGCACTTGTGTTGGTGCAGGAAACCACTTTTGCACTTGTATTAGTGTGGAAAAAACCACTTTTTGCACTTGTGTTAGTGTTGAAAAACCACTTTTCGCACTTGTGGTGGTGCAGGAAACCACTTTTCGCACTTGTATTAGTGTGGAAAAAACACTTTTCGCACTTGTGATAGTGTTGAAAAACCACTTTTCGCACTTGTGTTAGTGTTGAAAAACCAGTTTTCACACTTGTGTTGGTGCAGGAAACCACTTTTGCACTTGTATTAGTGTGGAAAAAACACTTTTTGCACTTGTGATAGTGTTGAAAAACCACTTTTCGCACTTGTGTTAGTGTTGAAAATCCACTTTTCGCACTTGTGTTGGTGCAGGAAACCACTTTTGCACTTGTATTAGTGTGGAAAAACCACTTTTCGCACTTGTGTTAGTGTTGAAAAACCACTTTTCGCACTTATGTTAGTGTTGAAAAACCACTTTTACCACTTGTGTTAGTGTTGAAAAACCACTTTTCGCACTTGTGTTGGTGCAGGAAACCACTTTTGCACTTGTATTTGTGTGGAAAAAACACTTTTTGCACTTGTGTTAGTGTTGAAAAACCACTTTTCGCACTTGCGTTAGTGTTGAAAAACCACTTTTCGCACTTGTGTTCGTGTTGAAAAACCACTTTTCGCACTTGTGTTAGTGTTGAAAAACCACTTTTCGCACTTGTGTTAGTGTTGAAAAACCACTTTTCGCACTTGTGTTGACAGGAAACCACTTTTGCACTTGTATTAGTGTGGAAAAAACACTTTTTGCACTTGTGATAGTGTTGAAAAACCACATTTTGCACTTGTGTTAGTGTTGAAAAACCACTTTTCGCACTTATGTTGGTGCAGGAGACCACTTTTGCACTTGTATTAGTGTGGAAAAATCACTTTTTGCACTTGTGATAGTGTTGAAAAACCACTTTTCGCACTTGTGTTGGTGCAGGAAACCACTTTTGCACTTGTAATAGTGTGGAAAAAACACTCTTTGCACTTGTGATAGTGTTGAAAAACCACTTTTCGCACTTATGTTAGTGTTGAAAAACCACTTTTCGCAATTGTGTTAGTGTTGAAAAACCACTTTTCGCACTTGTGTTGGTGCAGGAAACCACTTTTGCACTTGTATTAGTGTTGAAAAACCACTTTTCGCACTTGTGTTTCTGTTGAAAAACCAGTTTTCGCACTTGTGTTTGTGCAGCAAACCACTTTTGCACTTGTATTAGTGTGGAAAAACCACTTTTCGCACTTGTGTTAGTGTTGAAAAACCACTTTTCGCACTTGTGTTACTGTTGAAAAACCACTTTTCACACCTGTGTTAGTGTTGAAAAACCACTTTTTGCACTTGTGTTGGTGCAGGAACCACTTTTGCACTTGTATTAGTGTGGAAAAACCACTTTTCGCACTTGTGTTAGTGTTGAAAAACCACTTTTCGCACCTGTGTTAGTGTTGAAAAACCACTTTTCGCACTTGTGTTGGTGCAGGAAACCACTTTTGCACTTGTATTAGTGTGGAAAAAACCACTTTTTGCACTTGTGTTAGTGTTGAAAAACCACTTTTCGCACTTGTGTTGGTGCAGGAAACCACTTTTCGCACTTGTATTAGTGTGGAAAAAACACTTTTCGCACTTGTGATAGTGTTGAAAAACCACTTTTCGCACTTGTGTTAGTGTTGAAAAACCAGTTTTCACACTTGTGTTGGTGCAGGAAACCACTTATGCACTTGTATTAGTGTGGAAAAAACACTTTTTGCACTTGTGATAGTGTTGAAAAACCACTTTTCGCACTTGTGTTAGTGTTGAAAATCCACTTTTCGCACTTGTGTTGGTGCAGGAAACCACTTTTGCACTTGTATTAGTGTGGAAAAACCACTTTTCGCACTTGTGTTAGTGTTGAAAAACCACTTTTCGCACTTATGTTAGTGTTGAAAAACCACTTTTCGCACTTGTGTTAGTGTTGAAAAACCACTTTTCGCACTTGTGTTGGTGCAGGAAACCACTTTTGCACTTGTATTTGTGTGGAAAAAACACTTTTTGCACTTGTGTTAGTGTTGAAAAACCACTTTTCGCACTTGTGTTAGTGTTGAAAAACCACTTTTTGCACTTGTGTTAGTGTTGAAAAACCACTTTTCGCACTTGTGTTAGTGTTGAAAAACCACTTTTCGCACTTGTGTTAGTGTTGAAAAACCACTTTTCGCACTTGTGTTGATGCAGCAAACCACTTTTGCACTTGTATTAGTGTGGAAAAAACACTTTTTGCACTTGTGATAGTGTTGAAAAAACACTTTTTGCACTTGTGTTAGTGTTGAAAAACCACTTTTCGCACTTGTGTTGGTGCAGGAAAGCACTTTTTCACTTGTATTAGTGTGGAAAAAACACTTTTTGCACTTGTGATAGTGTTGAAAAACCACTTTTCGCACTTGTGTTGGTGCAGGAAACCACTTTTGCACTTGTATTAGTGTGGAAAAAACACTTTTTGCACTTGTGATAGTGTTGAAAAACCACTTTTCGCACTTGTGTTAGTGTTGAAAAACCACTTTTCGCACTTGTGTTGGTGCAGGAAACCACTTTTGTACTTGCATTAGTGTGGAAAAAACACTTTTTGCACTTGTGATAGTGTTGAAAAACCACTTTTCGCACTTGTGTTAGTGTTGAAAAACCACTTTTCGCACTTGTGTTGGTGCAGGAAACCACTTTTGCACTTGTATTAGTGTGGAAAAAACACTTTTCGCACTTGTGTTAGTGTTGAAAAACCAGTTTTCGCACTTGTGTTGGTGCAGGAAACCACTTTTGCACTTGTATTAGTGTGGAAAAATCACTTTTTGCACTTGTGATAGTGTTGAAAAACCACTTTTCGCACTTGTGTTAGTGTTGAAAAACCACTTTTCGCACTTGTGTTAGTGTTGAAAAACCACTTTTCGCACTTGTGTTGGTGAAGGAAACCACTTTTGCAATTGTATTAGTGTGGAAAAACCACTTTTTGCACTTGTGTTAGTGTTGAAAAACCACTTTTCGCACTTGTGGTAGTGCAGGAAACCACTTTTCGCACTTGTATTAGTGTGGAAAAAACACTTTTCGCACTTGTGATAGTGTTGAAAAACCACTTTTCGCACTTGTGTTAGTGTTGAAAAACCAGTTTTCACACTTGTGTTGGTGCAGGAAACCACTTTTGCACTTGTATTAGTGTGGAAAAAACACTTTTTGCACTTGTGATAGTGTTGAAAAACCACTTTTCGCACTTGTGTTAGTGTTGAAAATCCACTTTTCGCACTTGTGTTGGTGCAGGAAACCACTTTTGCACTTGTATTAGTGTGGAAAAACCACTTTTCGCACTTGTGTTAGTGTTGAAAAACCACTTTTCGCACTTATGTTAGTGTTGAAAAACCACTTTTCGCACTTGTGTTAGTGTTGAAAAACCACTTTTCGCACTTGTGTTGGTGCAGGAAACCACTTTTGCACTTGTATTTGTGTGGAAAAAACACTTTTTGCACTTGTGTTAGTGTTGAAAAACCACTTTTCGCACTTGCGTTAGTGTTGAAAAACCACTTTTCGCACTTGTGTTAGTGTTGAAAAACCACTTTTCGCACTTGTGTTAGTGTTGAAAAACCACTTTTCGCACTTGTGTTAGTGTTGAAAAACCACTTTTCGCACTTGTGTTGATGCAGCAAACCACTTTTGCACTTGTATTAGTGTGGAAAAAACACTTTTTGCACTTGTGATAGTGTTGAAAAACCACATTTTGCACTTGTGTTAGTGTTGAAAAACCACTTTTCGCACTTATGTTGGTGCAGGAGACCACTTTTGCACTTGTATTAGTGTGGAAAAATCACTTTTTGCACTTGTGATAGTGTTGAAAAACCACTTTTCGCACTTGTGTTGGTGCAGGAAACCACTTTTGCACTTGTATTAGTGTGGAAAAAACACTCTTTGCACTTGTGATAGTGTTGAAAAACCACTTTTCGCACTTATGTTAGTGTTGAAAAACCACTTTTCGCAATTGTGTTAGTGTTGAAAAACCACTTTTCGCACTTGTGTTGGTGCAGGAAACCACTTTTGCACTTGTATTAGTGTTGAAAAACCACTTTTCGCACTTGTGTTTCTGTTGAAAAACCAGTTTTCGCACTTGTGTTTGTGCAGGAAACCACTTTTGCACTTGTATTAGTGTGGAAAAACCACTTTTCGCACTTGTGTTAGTGTTGAAAAACCACTTTTCGCACTTGTGTTACTGTTGAAAAACCACTTTTCACACTTGTGTTAGTGTTGAAAAACCACTTTTTGCACTTGTGTTGGTGCAGGAACCACTTTTGCACTTGTATTAGTGTGGAAAAACCACTTTTCGCACTTGTGTTAGTGTTGAAAAACCACTTTTCGCACCTGTGTTAGTGTTGAAAAACCACTTTTCGCACTTGTGTTGGTGCAGGAAACCACTTTTCGCACTTGTATTAGTGTGGAAAAAACACTTTTCGCACTTGTGATAGTGTTGAAAAACCACTTTTCGCACTTGTGTTAGTGTTGAAAAACCAGTTTTCACACTTGTCTTGGTGCAGGAAACCACTTATGCACTTGTATTAGTGTGGAAAAAACACTTTTTGCACTTGTGATAGTGTTGAAAAACCACTTTTCGCACTTGTGTTAGTGTTGAAAATCCACTTTTCGCACTTGTGTTGGTGCAGGAAACCACTTTTGCACTTGTATTAGTGTGGAAAAACCACTTTTCGCACTTGTGTTAGTGTTGAAAAACCACTTTTCGCACTTATGGTAGTGTTGAAAAACCACTTTTCGCACTTGTGTTAGTGTTGAAAAACCACTTTTCGCACTTGTGTTGGTGCAGGAAACCACTTTTGCACTTGTATTTGTGTGGAAAAAACACTTTTTGCACTTGTGTAGTGTTGAAAAACCACTTTTCGCACTTGTGTTAGTGTTGAAAAACCACTTTTTGCACTTGTGTTAGTGTTGAAAAACCACTTTTCGCACTTGTGTTAGTGTTGAAAAACCACTTTTCGCACTTGTGTTCGTGTTGAAAAACCACTTTTCGCACTTGTGTTGATGCAGCAAACCACTTTTGCACTTGTATTAGTGTGGAAAAAACACTTTTTGCACTTGTGATAGTGTTGAAAAAAGACTTTTTGCACTTGTGTTAGTGTTGAAAAACCACTTTTCGCACTTGTGTTGGTGCAGGAAAGCACTTTTGCACTTGTATTAGTGTGGAAAAAACACTTTTTGCACTTGTGATAGTGTTGAAAAACCACTTTTCGCACTTGTGTTGGTGCAGGAAACCACTTTTGCACTTGTATTAGTGTGGAAAAAACACTTTTTGCACTTGTGATAGTGTTGAAAAACCACTTTTCGCACTTGTGTTGGTGTTGAAAAACCAGTTTTCGCATTTGTGTTGGTCCAGGAAACCACTTTTGCACTTGTATTAGTGTGGAAAAAACACTTTTTGCATTGTGATAGTGTTGAAAAACCACTTTTCGCACTTGTGTTAGTGTTGAAAAACCACTTTTCGCACTTGTGTTGGTACAGGAAACCACTTTTGTACTTGTATTAGTGTGGAAAAAATACTTTTTGCACTTGTGATAGTGTTGAAAAACCACTTTTCGCACTTGTGTTAGTGTTGAAAAACCACTTTTCGCACTTGTGTTGGTGCAGGAAACCACTTTTGCACTTGTATTAGTGTGGAAAAAACACTTTTCGCACTTGTGTTAGTGTTGAAAAACCAGTTTTCGCACTTGTGTTGGTGCAGGAAACCACTTTTGCACTTGTATTAGTGTGGAAAAAACACTTTTTGCACTTGTGATAGTGTTGAAAAACCACTTTTCGCACTTGTGTTAGTGTTGAAAAACCACTTTTCGCACTTGTGTTAGTGTTGAAAAACCACTTTTCGCACTTGTGTTGGTGAAGGAAACCACTTTTGCAATTGTATTAGTGTGGAAAAAACACTTTTTGCACTTGTGATAGTGTTGAAAAACCACTTTTCACACTTGTGTTGGCAGGAAACCACTTTTGCACTTTTATTAGTGTGGAAAAAACACTTTTTGCACTTGTGACAGTGTTGAAAAAACACTTTTCGCACTTGTGTTAGTGTTGAAAATCCACTTTTCCCACTTGTGTTGGTGCAGGAAACCACTTTTGCACTTGTATTAGTGTGGAAAAAGCACTTTTTGCACTTGTGATAGTGTTGAAAAACCACTTTCGCACTTGTGTTAGTGTTGAAAAACCACTTTTCGCACTTGTGTTGGTGCAGGAACCCACTTTTGCACTTGTATTAGTGTGGAAAAACCACTTTTCGTGCTTGTGTTAGTGTTGAAAAACCACTTTTCGCACTTGTGTTAGTGTTGAAAACCACTTTTCGTACTTGTGTTGGTGCAGGAAACCACTTTTGCACTTTTATTAGTGTGGAAAAACCACTTTTCGCACTTGTGTTGGTGCAGGAAACCACTTTTCGCACTTGTATTAGTGTGGAAAAAACACTTTTCGCACTTGTGATAGTGTTGAAAAACCACTTTTCGCACTTGTGTTAGTGTTGAAAAACCAGTTTTCACACTTGTGTTGGTGCAGGAAACCACTTATGCACTTGTATTAGTGTGGAAAAAACACTTTTTGCACTTGTGATAGTGTTGAAAAACCACTTTTCGCACTTGTGTTAGTGTTGAAAATCCACTTTTCGCACTTGTGTTGGTGCAGGAAACCACTTTTGCACTTGTATTAGTGTGGAAAAACCACTTTTCGCACTTGTGTTAGTGTTGAAAAACCACTTTTCGCACTTATGTTAGTGTTGAAAAACCACTTTTCGCACTTGTGTTAGTGTTGAAAAACCACTTTTCGCACTTGTGTTGGTGCAGGAAACCACTTTTGCACTTGTATTTGTGTGGAAAAAACACTTTTTGCACTTGTGTTATTGTTGAAAAACCACTTTTCGCACTTGTGTTAGTGTTGAAAAACCACTTTTTGCACTTGTGTTAGTGTTGAAAAACCACTTTTCGCACTTGTGTTAGTGTTGAAAAACCACTTTTCGCACTTGTGTTAGTGTTGAAAAACCACTTTTCGCACTTGTGTTGATGCAGCAAACCACTTTTGCACTTGTATTAGTGTGGAAAAAACACTTTTTGCACTTGTGATAGTGTTGAAAAAACACTTTTTGCACTTGTGTGAGTGTTGAAAAACCACTTTTTGCACTTGTGTTGGTGCAGGAAAGCACTTTTGCACTTGTATTAGTGTGGAAAAAACACTTTTTGCACTTGTGATAGTGTTGAAAAACCACTTTTCGCACTTGTGTTGGTGCAGGAAACCACTTTTGCACTTGTATTAGTGTGGAAAAAACCCTTTTTGCACTTGTGATAGTGTTGAAAAACCACTTTTCGCACTTGTGTTGGTGTTGAAAAACCAGTTTTCGCATTTGTGTTGGTGCAGGAAACCACTTTTGCACTTGTATTAGTGTGGAAAAAACACTTTTTGCACTTGTGATAGTGTTAAAAAACCACTTTTCGCACTTGTGTTAGTGTTGAAAAACCACTTTTCGCACTTGTGTTGGTGCAGGAAACCACTTTTGTACTTGTATTAGTGTGGAAAAAACACTTTTTGCACTTGTGATAGTGTTGAAAAACCACTTTTCGCACTTGTGTTAGTGTTGAAAAACCACTTTTCGCACTTGTGTTGGTGCAGGAAACCACTTTTGCACTTGTATTAGTGTGGAAAAAACACTTTTCGCACTTGTGTTAGTGTTGAAAAACCAGTTTTCGCACTTGTGTTGGTGCAGGAAACCACTTTTGCACTTGTATTAGTGTGGAAAAAACACTTTTTGCACTTGTGATAGTGTTGAAAAATCACTTTTCGCACTTGTGTTAGTGTTGAAAAACCACTTTTCGCACTTGTGTTGGTGCAGGAAACCCTTTTGGACTTGTATTAGTGTGGAAAAAACACTTTTCGCACTTGTGTTAGTGTTGAAAAACCAGTTTTCGCACTTGTGTTGGTGCAGGAAACCACTTTTGCACTTGTATTAGTGTGGAAAAAACACTTTTTGCACTTGTGATAGTGTTGAAAACCACTTTTCGCACTTGTGTTAGTGTTGAAAAACCACTTTTCGCACTTGTGTTAGTGTTGAAAAAACCACTTTTCGCACTTGTGTTGGTGAAGGAAACCACTTTTGCAATTGTATTAGTGTGGAAAAAACACTTTTTGCACTTGTGATAGTGTTGAAAAACCACTTTTCACACTTGTGTTGGTGCAGGAAACCACTTTTGCACTTTTATTAGTGTGGAAAAAACACTTTTTGCACTTGTGACAGTGTTGAAAAAACACTTTTCGCACTTGTGTTAGTGTTGAAAATCCACTTTTCCCACTTGTGTTGGTGCAGGAAACCACTTTTGCACTTGCATTAGTGTGGAAAAAGCACTTTTTGCACTTGTGATAGTGTTGAAAAACCACTTTCGCACTTGTGTTAGTGTTGAAAAACCACTTTTCGCACTTGTGTTGGTGCAGGAACCCACTTTTGCACTTGTATTAGTGTGGAAAAACCACTTTTCGCACTTGTGTTAGTGTTGAAAAACCACTTTTCGCACTTGTGTTAGTGTTGAAAACCACTTTTCGTACTTTTTTTGGTGCAGGAAACCACTTTTGCACTTTTATTAGTGTGGAAAAACCACTTTTCGCACTTGTGTTGGTGCAGGAAACCACTTTTCGCACTTGTATTAGTGTGGAAAAAACACTTTTCGCACTTGTGATAGTGTTGAAAAACCACTTTTCGCACTTGTGTTAGTGTTGAAAATCCACTTTTCGCACTTGTGTTGGTGCAGGAAACCACTTTTGCACTTGTATTAGTGTGGAAAAACCATTTTTCGCACTTGTGTTAGTGTTGAAAAACCACTTTTCGCACTTATGTTAGTGTTGAAAAACCACTTTTCGCACTTGTGTTAGTGTTGAAAAACCACTTTTCGCACTTGTGTTGGTGCAGGAAACCACTTTTGCACTTGTATTTGTGTGGAAAAAACACTTTTTGCACTTGTGTTAGTGTTGAAAAACCACTTTTCGCACTTGTGTTAGTGTTGAAAAACCACTTTTTGCACTTGTGTTAGTGTTGAAAATCCACTTTTCGCACTTGTGTTAGTGTTGAAAAACCACTTTTCACACTTGTGTTAGTGTTGAAAAACCACTTTTCGCACTTGTGTTGATGCAGCAAACCACTTTTGCACTTGTATTAGTCTGGAAAAAACACTTTTTGCACTTGTGATAGTGTTGAAAAAACACTTTTTGCACTTGTGTTAGTGTTGAAAAACCACTTTTCGCACTTGTGTTGGTGCAGGAAAGCACTTTTGCACTTGTATTAGTGTGGAAAAAACACTTTTTGCACTTGTGATAGTGTTGAAAAACCACTTTTCGCACTTGTGTTGGTGCAGGAAACCACTTTTGCACTTGTATTAGTGTGGAAAAAACACTTTTTGCACTTGTGATAGTGTTGAAAAACCACTTTTCGCACTTGTGTTAGTGTTGAAAAACCACTTTTCGCACTTGTGTTGGTGCAGGAAACCACTGTTGTACTTGTATTAGTGTGGAAAAAACACTTTTTGCACTTGTGATAGTGTTGAAAAACCACTTTTCGCACTTGTGTTAGTGTTGAAAAACCACTTTTCGCACTTGTGTTGGTGCAGTAAACCACTTTTGCACTTGTATTAGTGTGGAAAAAACACTTTTCGCACTTGTGTTAGTGTTGAAAAACCAGTTTTCGCACTTGTGTTGGTGCAGGAAACCACTTTTGCACTTGTATTAGTGTGGAAAAAACACTTTTTGCACTTGTGATAGTGTTGAAAAACCACTTTTCGCACTTGTGTTAGTGTTGAAAAACCATTTTTCGCACTTGTGTTAGTGTTGAAAAACCACTTTTCGCACTTGTGTTGGTGAAGGAAACCACTTTTGCAATTGTATTAGTGTGGAAAAAACACTTTTTGCACTTGTGATAGTGTTGAAAAACCACTTTTCACACTTGTGTTGGTGCAGGAAACCACTTTTGCACTTTTATTAGTGTGGAAAAAACACTTTTTGCACTTGTGACAGTGTTGAAAAAACACTTTTCGCACTTGTGTTAGTGTTGAAAATCCACTTTTCCCACTTGTGTTGGTGCAGGAAACCACTTTTGCACTTGTATTAGTGTGGAAAAACCACTTTTCGCACTTGTGTTAGTGTTGAAAAACCACTTTTCGCACTTGTGTTAGTGTTGAAACACCAGTTTTCGCACTTGTGTTGGTGCAGGAAACCACTTTTGCACTTGTATTAGTGTGGAAAAACCACTTTTCGCACTTGTGTTAGTGTTGAAAAACCACTTTTCGCACTTGTGTTAGTGTTGAAAAACCACTTTTCGCACTTGTGTTAGTGTTGAAAAACCACTTTTTGCACTTGTGTTGGTGCAGGAAACCACTTTTGCACTTGTGTTAGTGTTGAAAAACCACTTTTCGCACTTGTGTTAGTGTTGAAAAACCACTTTTCGTACTTGTGTTGGTGCAGGAAACCACTTTTGCACTTTTATTAGTGTGGAAAAACCACTTTTCGCACTTGTGTTGGTGCAGGAAACCACTTTTCGCACTTGTATTAGTGTGGAAAAAACACTTTTCGCACTTGTGATAGTGTTGAAAAACCACTTTTCGCACTTGTGTTAGTGTTGAAAAACCAGTTTTCACACTAGTGTTGGTGCAGGAAACCACTTATGCACTTGTATTAGTGTGGAAAAAACACTTTTTGCACTTGTGATAGTGTTGAAAAACCACTTTTCGCACTTGTGTTAGTGTTGAAAATCCACTTTTCGCACTTGTGTTGGTGCAGGAAACCACTTTTGCACTTGTATTAGTGTGGAAAAACCACTTTTCGCACTTGTGTTAGTGTTGAAAAACCACTTTTCGCACTTATGTTAGTGTTGAAAAACCACTTTTCGCACTTGTGTTAGTGTTGAAAAACCACTTTTCGCACTTGTGTTAGTGTTGAAAAACCACTTTTCGCACTTGTGTTGGTACAGGAAACCACTTTTGTACTTGTATTAGTGTGGAAAAAATACTTTTTGCACTTGTGATAGTGTTGAAAAACCACTTTTCGCACTTGTGTTAGTGTTGAAAAACCACTTTTCGCACTTGTGTTGGTGCAGGAAACCACTTTTGCACTTGTATTAGTGTGGAAAAAACACTTTTCGCACTTGTGTTAGTGTTGAAAAACCAGTTTTCGCACTTGTGTTGGTGCAGGAAACCACTTTTGCACTTGTATTAGTGTGGAAAAAACACTTTTTGCACTTGTGATAGTGTTGAAAAACCACTTTTCGCACTTGTGATAGTGTTGAAAAAACACTTTTTGCACTTGTGTGAGTGTTGAAAAACCACTTTTTGCACTTGTGTGAGTGTTGAAAAACCACTTTTTGCACTTGTGTTGGTGCAGGAAAGCACTTTTGCACTTGTATTAGTGTGGAAAAAACACTTTTTGCACTTGTGATAGTGTTGAAAAACCACTTTTCGCACTTGTGTTGGTGCAGGAAACCACTTTTGCACTTGTATTAGTGTGGAAAAAACCCTTTTTGCACTTGTGATAGTGTTGAAAAACCACTTTTCGCACTTGTGTTGGTGTTGAAAAACCAGTTTTCGCATTTGTGTTGGTGCAGGAAACCACTTTTGCACTTGTATTAGTGTGGAAAAAACACTTTTTGCACTTGTGATAGTGTTAAAAAACCACTTTTCGCACTTGTGTTAGTGTTGAAAAACCACTTTTCGCACTTGTGTTGGTGCAGGAAACCACTTTTGTACTTGTATTAGTGTGGAAAAAACACTTTTTGCACTTGTGATAGTGTTGAAAAACCACTTTTCGCACTTGTGTTAGTGTTGAAAAACCACTTTTCGCACTTGTGTTGGTGCAGGAAACCACTTTTGCACTTGTATTAGTGTGGAAAAAACACTTTTCGCACTTGTGTTAGTGTTGAAAAACCAGTTTTCGCACTTGTGTTGGTGCAGGAAACCACTTTTGCACTTGTATTAGTGTGGAAAAAACACTTTTTGCACTTGTGATAGTGTTGAAAAATCACTTTTCGCACTTGTGTTAGTGTTGAAAAACCACTTTTCGCACTTGTGTTGGTGCAGGAAACCCTTTTGGACTTGTATTAGTGTGGAAAAAACACTTTTCGCACTTGTGTTAGTGTTGAAAAACCAGTTTTCGCACTTGTGTTGGTGCAGGAAACCACTTTTGCACTTGTATTAGTGTGGAAAAAACACTTTTTGCACTTGTGATAGTGTTGAAAAACCACTTTTCGCACTTGTGTTAGTGTTGAAAAACCACTTTTCGCACTTGTGTTAGTGTTGAAAAACCACTTTTCGCACTTGTGTTGGTGAAGGAAACCACTTTTGCAATTGTATTAGTGTGGAAAAAACACTTTTTGCACTTGTGATAGTGTTGAAAAACCACTTTTCACACTTGTGTTGGTGCAGGAAACCACTTTTGCACTTTTATTAGTGTGGAAAAAACACTTTTTGCACTTGTGACAGTGTTGAAAAAACACTTTTCGCACTTGTGTTAGTGTTGAAAATCCACTTTTCCCACTTGTGTTGGTGCAGGAAACCACTTTTGCACTTGCATTAGTGTGGAAAAAGCACTTTTTGCACTTGTGATAGTGTTGAAAAACCACTTTCGCACTTGTGTTAGTGTTGAAAAACCACTTTTCGCACTTGTGTTGGTGCAGGAACCCACTTTTGCACTTGTATTAGTGTGGAAAAACCACTTTTCGCACTTGTGTTAGTGTTGAAAAACCACTTTTCGCACTTGTGTTAGTGTTGAAAACCACTTTTCGTACTTTTTTTGGTGCAGGAAACCACTTTTGCACTTTTATTAGTGTGGAAAAACCACTTTTCGCACTTGTGTTGGTGCAGGAAACCACTTTTCGCACTTGTATTAGTGTGGAAAAAACACTTTTCGCACTTGTGATAGTGTTGAAAAACCACTTTTCGCACTTGTGTTAGTGTTGAAAATCCACTTTTCGCACTTGTGTTGGTGCAGGAAACCACTTTTGCACTTGTATTAGTGTGGAAAAACCATTTTTCGCACTTGTGTTAGTGTTGAAAAACCACTTTTCGCACTTATGTTAGTGTTGAAAAACCACTTTTCGCACTTGTGTTAGTGTTGAAAAACCACTTTTCGCACTTGTGTTGGTGCAGGAAACCACTTTTGCACTTGTATTTGTGTGGAAAAAACACTTTTTGCACTTGTGTTAGTGTTGAAAAACCACTTTTCGCACTTGTGTTAGTGTTGAAAAACCACTATTTTGCACTTGTGTTAGTGTTGAAAATCCACTTTTCGCACTTGTGTTAGTGTTGAAAAACCACTTTTCACACTTGTGTTAGTGTTGAAAAACCACTTTTCGCACTTGTGTTGATGCAGCAAACCACTTTTGCACTTGTATTAGTCTGGAAAAAACACTTTTTGCACTTGTGATAGTGTTGAAAAAACACTTTTTGCACTTGTGTTAGTGTTGAAAAACCACTTTTCGCACTTGTGTTGGTGCAGGAAAGCACTTTTGCACTTGTATTAGTGTGGAAAAAACACTTTTTGCACTTGTGATAGTGTTGAAAAACCACTTTTCGCACTTGTGTTGGTGCAGGAAACCACTTTTGCACTTGTATTAGTGTGGAAAAAACACTTTTTGCACTTGTGATAGTGTTGAAAAACCACTTTTCGCACTTGTGTTAGTGTTGAAAAACCACTTTTCGCACTTGTGTTGGTGCAGGAAACCACTGTTGTACTTGTATTAGTGTGGAAAAAACACTTTTTGCACTTGTGATAGTGTTGAAAAACCACTTTTCGCACTTGTGTTAGTGTTGAAAAACCACTTTTCGCACTTGTGTTGGTGCAGTAAACCACTTTTGCACTTGTATTAGTGTGGAAAAAACACTTTTCGCACTTGTGTTAGTGTTGAAAAACCAGTTTTCGCACTTGTGTTGGTGCAGGAAACCACTTTTGCACTTGTATTAGTGTGGAAAAAACACTTTTTGCACTTGTGATAGTGTTGAAAAACCACTTTTCGCACTTGTGTTAGTGTTGAAAAACCATTTTTCGCACTTGTGTTAGTGTTGAAAAACCACTTTTCGCACTTGTGTTGGTGAAGGAAACCACTTTTGCAATTGTATTAGTGTGGAAAAAACACTTTTTGCACTTGTGATAGTGTTGAAAAACCACTTTTCACACTTGTGTTGGTGCAGGAAACCACTTTTGCACTTTTATTAGTGTGGAAAAAACACTTTTTGCACTTGTGACAGTGTTGAAAAAACACTTTTCGCACTTGTGTTAGTGTTGAAAATCCACTTTTCCCACTTGTGTTGGTGCAGGAAACCACTTTTGCACTTGTATTAGTGTGGAAAAACCACTTTTCGCACTTGTGTTAGTGTTGAAAAACCACTTTTCGCACTTGTGTTAGTGTTGAAACACCAGTTTTCGCACTTGTGTTGGTGCAGGAAACCACTTTTGCACTTGTATTAGTGTGGAAAAACCACTTTTCGCACTTGTGTTAGTGTTGAAAAACCACTTTTCGCACTTGTGTTAGTGTTGAAAAACCACTTTTCGCACTTGTGTTAGTGTTGAAAAACCACTTTTCGCACTTGTGTTAGTGTTGAAAAACCACTTTTTGCACTTGTGTTGGTGCAGGAAACCACTTTTGCACTTGTGTTAGTGTTGAAAAACCACTTTTCGCACTTGTGTTAGTGTTGAAAAACCACTTTTCGTACTTGTGTTGGTGCAGGAAACCACTTTTGCACTTTTATTAGTGTGGAAAAACCACTTTTCGCACTTGTGTTGGTGCAGGAAACCACTTTTCGCACTTGTATTAGTGTGGAAAAAACACTTTTCGCACTTGTGATAGTGTTGAAAAACCACTTTTCGCACTTGTGTTAGTGTTGAAAAACCAGTTTTCACACTTGTGTTGGTGCAGGAAACCACTTATGCACTTGTATTAGTGTGGAAAAAACACTTTTTGCACTTGTGATAGTGTTGAAAAACCACTTTTCGCACTTGTGTTAGTGTTGAAAATCCACTTTTCGCACTTGTGTTGGTGCAGGAAACCACTTTTGCACTTGTATTAGTGTGGAAAAACCACTTTTCGCACTTGTGTTAGTGTTGAAAAACCACTTTTCGCACTTATGTTAGTGTTGAAAAACCACTTTTCGCACTTGTGTTAGTGTTGAAAAACCACTTTTCGCACTTGTGTTAGTGTTGAAAAACCACTTTTCGCACTTGTGTTGGTACAGGAAACCACTTTTGTACTTGTATTAGTGTGGAAAAAATACTTTTTGCACTTGTGATAGTGTTGAAAAACCACTTTTCGCACTTGTGTTAGTGTTGAAAAACCACTTTTCGCACTTGTGTTGGTGCAGGAAACCACTTTTGCACTTGTATTAGTGTGGAAAAAACACTTTTCGCACTTGTGTTAGTGTTGAAAAACCAGTTTTCGCACTTGTGTTGGTGCAGGAAACCACTTTTGCACTTGTATTAGTGTGGAAAAAACACTTTTTGCACTTGTGATAGTGTTGAAAAACCACTTTTCGCACTTGTGTTAGTGTTGAAAAACCACTTTTCGCACTTGTGTTAGTGTTGAAAAACCACTTTTCGCACTTGTGTTGGTGAAGGAAACCACTTTTGCAATTGTATTAGTGTGGAAAAAACACTTTTTGCACTTGTGATAGTGTTGAAAAACCACTTTTCACACTTGTGTTGGTGCAGGAAACCACTTTTGCACTTTTATTAGTGTGGAAAAAACACTTTTTGCACTTGTGACAGTGTTGAAAAAACACTTTTCGCACTTGTGTTAGTGTTGAAAATCCACTTTTCCCACTTGTGTTGGTGCAGGAAACCACTTTTGCACTTGTATTAGTGTGGAAAAAGCACTTTTTGCACTTGTGATAGTGTTGAAAAACCACTTTCGCACTTGTGTTAGTGTTGAAAAACCACTTTTCGCACTTGTGTTGGTGCAGGAACCCACTTTTGCACTTGTATTAGTGTGGAAAAACCACTTTTCGTGCTTGTGTTAGTGTTGAAAAACCACTTTTCGCACTTGTGTTAGTGTTGAAAACCACTTTTCGTACTTGTGTTGGTGCAGGAAACCACTTTTGCACTTTTATTAGTGTGGAAAAACCACTTTTCGCACTTGTGTTGGTGCAGGAAACCACTTTTCGCACTTGTATTAGTGTGGAAAAAACACTTTTCGCACTTGTGATAGTGTTGAAAAACCACTTTTCGCACTTGTGTTAGTGTTGAAAAACCAGTTTTCACACTTGTGTTGGTGCAGGAAACCACTTATGCACTTGTATTAGTGTGGAAAAAACACTTTTTGCACTTGTGATAGTGTTGAAAAACCACTTTTCGCACTTGTGTTAGTGTTGAAAATCCACTTTTCGCACTTGTGTTGGTGCAGGAAACCACTTTTGCACTTGTATTAGTGTGGAAAAACCACTTTTCGCACTTGTGTTAGTGTTGAAAAACCACTTTTCGCACTTATGTTAGTGTTGAAAAACCACTTTTCGCACTTGTGTTAGTGTTGAAAAACCACTTTTCGCACTTGTGTTGGTGCAGGAAACCACTTTTGCACTTGTATTTGTGTGGAAAAAACACTTTTTGCACTTGTGTTATTGTTGAAAAACCACTTTTCGCACTTGTGTTAGTGTTGAAAAACCACTTTTTGCACTTGTGTTAGTGTTGAAAAACCACTTTTCGCACTTGTGTTAGTGTTGAAAAACCACTTTTCGCACTTGTGTTAGTGTTGAAAAACCACTTTTCGCACTTGTGTTGATGCAGCAAACCACTTTTGCACTTGTATTAGTGTGGAAAAAACACTTTTTGCACTTGTGATAGTGTTGAAAAAACACTTTTTGCACTTGTGTGAGTGTTGAAAAACCACTTTTCGCACTTGTGTTGGTGCAGGAAAGCACTTTTGCACTTGTATTAGTGTGGAAAAAACACTTTTTGCACTTGTGATAGTGTTGAAAAACCACTTTTCGCACTTGTGTTGGTGCAGGAAACCACTTTTGCACTTGTATTAGTGTGGAAAAAACCCTTTTTGCACTTGTGATAGTGTTGAAAAACCACTTTTCGCACTTGTGTTGGTGTTGAAAAACCAGTTTTCGCATTTGTGTTGGTGCAGGAAACCACTTTTGCACTTGTATTAGTGTGGAAAAAACACTTTTTGCACTTGTGATAGTGTTAAAAAACCACTTTTCGCACTTGTGTTAGTGTTGAAAAACCACTTTTCGCACTTGTGTTGGTGCAGGAATCCACTTTTGTACTTGTATTAGTGTGGAAAAAACACTTTTTGCACTTGTGATAGTGTTGAAAAACCACTTTTCGCACTTGTGTTAGTGTTGAAAAACCACTTTTCGCACTTGTGTTGGTGCAGGAAACCACTTTTGCACTTGTATTAGTGTGGAAAAAACACTTTTCGCACTTGTGTTAGTGTTGAAAAACCAGTTTTCGCACTTGTGTTGGTGCAGGAAACCACTTTTGCACTTGTATTAGTGTGGAAAAAACACTTTTTGCACTTGTGATAGTGTTGAAAAATCACTTTTCGCACTTGTGTTAGTGTTGAAAAACCACTTTTCGCACTTGTGTTGGTGCAGGAAACCCTTTTGGACTTGTATTAGTGTGGAAAAAACACTTTTCGCACTTGTGTTAGTGTTGAAAAACCAGTTTTCGCACTTGTGTTGGTGCAGGAAACCACCTTTGCACTTGTATTAGTGTGGAAAAAACACTTTTTGCACTTGTGATAGTGTTGAAAAACCACTTTTCGCACTTGTGTTAGTGTTGAAAAACCACTTTTCGCACTTGTGTTAGTGTTGAAAAACCACTTTTCGCACTTGTGTTGGTGAAGGAAACCACTTTTGCAATTGTATTAGTGTGGAAAAAACACTTTTTGCACTTGTGATAGTGTTGAAAAACCACTTTTCACACTTGTGTTGGTGCAGGAAACCACTTTTGCACTTTTATTAGTGTGGAAAAAACACTTTTTGCACTTGTGACAGTGTTGAAAAAACACTTTTCGCACTTGTGTTAGTGTTGAAAATCCACTTTTCCCACTTGTGTTGGTGCAGGAAACCACTTTTGCACTTGCATTAGTGTGGAAAAAGCACTTTTTGCACTTGTGATAGTGTTGAAAAACCACTTTCGCACTTGTGTTAGTGTTGAAAAACCACTTTTCGCACTTGTGTTGGTGCAGGAACCCACTTTTGCACTTGTATTAGTGTGGAAAAACCACTTTTCGCACTTGTGTTAGTGTTGAAAAACCACTTTTCGCACTTGTGTTAGTGTTGAAAACCACTTTTCGTACTTTTTTTGGTGCAGGAAACCACTTTTGCACTTTTATTAGTGTGGAAAAACCACTTTTCGCACTTGTGTTGGTGCAGGAAACCACTTTTCGCACTTGTATTAGTGTGGAAAAAACACTTTTCGCACTTGTGATAGTGTTGAAAAACCACTTTTCGCACTTGTGTTAGTGTTGAAAATCCACTTTTCGCACTTGTGTTGGTGCAGGAAACCACTTTTGCACTTGTATTAGTGTGGAAAAACCATTTTTCGCACTTGTGTTAGTGTTGAAAAACCACTTTTCGCACTTATGTTAGTGTTGAAAAACCACTTTTCGCACTTGTGTTAGTGTTGAAAAACCACTTTTCGCACTTGTGTTGGTGCAGGAAACCACTTTTGCACTTGTATTTGTGTGGAAAAAACACTTTTTGCACTTGTGTTAGTGTTGAAAAACCACTTTTCGCACTTGTGTTAGTGTTGAAAAACCACTTTTTGCACTTGTGTTAGTGTTGAAAATCCACTTTTCGCACTTGTGTTAGTGTTGAAAAACCACTTTTCACACTTGTGTTAGTGTTGAAAAACCACTTTTCGCACTTGTGTTGATGCAGCAAACCACTTTTGCACTTGTATTAGTCTGGAAAAAACACTTTTTGCACTTGTGATAGTGTTGAAAAAACACTTTTTGCACTTGTGTTAGTGTTGAAAAACCACTTTTCGCACTTGTGTTGGTGCAGGAAAGCACTTTTGCACTTGTATTAGTGTGGAAAAAACACTTTTTGCACTTGTGATAGTGTTGAAAAACCACTTTTCGCACTTGTGTTGGTGCAGGAAACCACTTTTGCACTTGAATTAGTGTGGAAAAAACACTTTTTGCACTTGTGATAGTGTTGAAAAACCACTTTTCGCACTTGTGTTAGTGTTGAAAAACCACTTTTCGCACTTGTGTTGGTGCAGGAAACCACTGTTGTACTTGTATTAGTGTGGAAAAAACACTTTTTGCACTTGTGATAGTGTTGAAAAACCACTTTTCGCACTTGTGTTAGTGTTGAAAAACCACTTTTCGCACTTGTGTTGGTGCAGTAAACCACTTTTGCACTTGTATTAGTGTGGAAAAAACACTTTTCGCACTTGTGTTAGTGTTGAAAAACCAGTTTTCGCACTTGTGTTGGTGCAGGAAACCACTTTTGCACTTGTATTAGTGTGGAAAAAACACTTTTTGCACTTGTGATAGTGTTGAAAAACCACTTTTCGCACTTGTGTTAGTGTTGAAAAACCATTTTTCGCACTTGTGTTAGTGTTGAAAAACCACTTTTCGCACTTGTGTTGGTGAAGGAAACCACTTTTGCAATTGTATTAGTGTGGAAAAAACACTTTTTGCACTTGTGATAGTGTTGAAAAACCACTTTTCACACATGTGTTGGTGCAGGAAACCACTTTTGCACTTTTATTAGTGTGGAAAAAACACTTTTTGCACTTGTGACAGTGTTGAAAAAACACTTTTCGCACTTGTGTTAGTGTTGAAAATCCACTTTTCCCACTTGTGTTGGTGCAGGAAACCACTTTTGCACTTGTATTAGTGTGGAAAAACCACTTTTCGCACTTGTGTTAGTGTTGAAAAACCACTTTTCGCACTTGTGTTAGTGTTGAAACACCAGTTTTCGCACTTGTGTTGGTGCAGGAAACCACTTTTGCACTTGTATTAGTGTGGAAAAACCACTTTTCGCACTTGTGTTAGTGTTGAAAAACCACTTTTCGCACTTGTGTTAGTGTTGAAAAACCACTTTTCGCACTTGTGTTAGTGTTGAAAAACCACTTTTCGCACTTGTGTTAGTGTTGAAAAACCACTTTTTGCACTTGTGTTGGTGCAGGAAACCACTTTTGCACTTGTGTTAGTGTTGAAAAACCACTTTTCGCACTTGTGTTAGTGTTGAAAAACCACTTTTCGTACTTGTGTTGGTGCAGGAAACCACTTTTGCACTTTTATTAGTGTGGAAAAACCACTTTTCGCACTTGTGTTGGTGCAGGAAACCACTTTTCGCACTTGTATTAGTGTGGAAAAAACACTTTTCGCACTTGTGATAGTGTTGAAAAACCACTTTTCGCACTTGTGTTAGTGTTGAAAAACCAGTTTTCACACTTGTGTTGGTGCAGGAAACCACTTATGCACTTGTATTAGTGTGGAAAAAACACTTTTTGCACTTGTGATAGTGTTGAAAAACCACTTTTCGCACTTGTGTTAGTGTTGAAAATCCACTTTTCGCACTTGTGTTGGTGCAGGAAACCACTTTTGCACTTGTATTAGTGTGGAAAAACCACTTTTCGCACTTGTGTTAGTGTTGAAAAACCACTTTTCGCACTTATGTTAGTGTTGAAAAACCACTTTTCGCACTTGTGTTAGTGTTGAAAAACCACTTTTCGCACTTGTGTTGGTGCAGGAAACCACTTTTGCACTTGTATTTGTGTGGAAAAAACACTTTTTGCACTTGTGTTAGTGTTGAAAAACCACTTTTCGCACTTGTGTTAGTGTTGAAAAACCACTTTTTGCACTTGTGTTAGTGTTGAAAAACCACTTTTCGCACTTGTGTTAGTGTTGAAAAACCACTTTTCGCACTTGTGTTAGTGTTGAAAAACCACTTTTCGCACTTGTGTTGATGCAGCAAACCGCTTTTGCACTTGTATTAGTGTGGAAAAAACACTTTTTGCACTTGTGATAGTGTTGAAAAAACACTTTTTGCACTTGTGTTAGTGTTGAAAAACCACTTTTCGCACTTGTGTTGGTGCAGGAAAGCACTTTTGCACTTGTATTAGTGTGGAAAAAACACTTTTTGCACTTGTGATAGTGTTGAAAAACCACTTTTCGCACTTGTGTTGGTGCAGGAAACCACTTTTGCACTTGTATTAGTGTGGAAAAAACACTTTTTGCACTTGTGATAGTGTTGAAAAACCACTTTTCGCACTTGTGTTGGTGTTGAAAAACCAGTTTTCGCATTTGTGTTGGTGCAGGAAACCACTTTTGCACTTGTATTAGTGTGGAAAAAACACTTTTTGCACTTGTGATAGTGTTAAAAAAACCACTTTTCGCACTTGTGTTAGTGTTGAAAAACCACTTTTCGCACTTGTGTTGGTGCAGGAAACCACTTTTGTACTTGTATTAGTGTGGAAAAAACACTTTTTGCACTTGTGATAGTGTTGAAAAACCACTTTTCGCACTTGTGTTAGTGTTGAAAAACCACTTTTCGCACTTGTGTTGGTGCAGGAAACCACTTTTGCACTTGTATTAGTGTGGAAAAAACACTTTTCGCACTTGTGTTAGTGTTGAAAAACCAGTTTTCGCACTTGTGTTGGTGCAGGAAACCACTTTTGCACTTGTATTAGTGTGGAAAAAACACTTTTTGCACTTGTGATAGTGTTGAAAAACCACTTTTCGCACTTGTGTTAGTGTTGAAAAACCACTTTTCGCACTTGTGTTGGTGCAGGAAACCACTTTTGGACTTGTATTAGTGTGGAAAAAACACTTTTCGCACTTGTGTTAGTGTTGAAAAACCAGTTTTCGCACATGTGTTGGTGCAGGAAACCACTTTTGCACTTGTATTAGTGTGGAAAAAACACTTTTTGCACTTGTGATAGTGTTGAAAAACCACTTTTCGCACTTGTGTTAGTGTTGAAAAACCACTTTTCGCACTTGTGTTAGTGTTGAAAAACCACTTTTCGCACTTGTGTTGGTGAAGGAAACCACTTTTGCAATTGTATTAGTGTGGAAAAAACACTTTTTGCACTTGTGATAGTGTTGAAAAACCACTTTTCACACTTGTGTTGGTGCAGGAAACCACTTTTGCACTTTTATTAGTGTGGAAAAAACACTTTTTGCACTTGTGACAGTGTTGAAAAAACACTTTTCGCACTTGTGTTAGTGTTGAAAATCCACTTTTCCCACTTGTGTTGGTGCAGGAAACCACTTTTGCACTTGTATTAGTGTGGAAAAAGCACTTTTTGCACTTGTGATAGTGTTGAAAAACCACTTTCGCACTTGTGTTAGTGTTGAAAAACCACTTTTCGCACTTGTGTTGGTGCAGGAACCCACTTTTACACTTGTATTAGTGTGGAAAAACCACTTTTCGCACTTGTGTTAGTGTTGAAAAACCACTTTTCGCACTTGTGTTAGTGTTGAAAACCACTTTTCGTACTTTTTTTGGTGCAGGAAACCACTTTTGCACTTTTATTAGTGTGGAAAAACCACTTTTCGCACTTGTGTTGGTGCAGGAAACCACTTTTCGCACTTGTATTAGTGTGGAAAAAACACTTTTCGCACTTGTGATAGTGTTGAAAAACCACTTTTCGCACTTGTGTTAGTGTTGAAAAACCAGTTTTCACACTTGTGTTGGTGCAGGAAACCACTTATGCACTTGTATTAGTGTGGAAAAAACACTTTTTGCACTTGTGATAGTGTTGAAAAACCACTTTTCGCACTTGTGTTAGTGTTGAAAATCCACTTTTCGCACTTGTGTTGGTGCAGGAAACCACTTTTGCACTTGTATTAGTGTGGAAAAACCACTTTTCGCACTTGTGTTAGTGTTGAAAAACCACTTTTCGCACTTATGTTAGTGTTGAAAAACCACTTTTCGCACTTGTGTTAGTGTTGAAAAACCACTTTTCGCACTTGTGTTGGTGCAGGAAACCACTTTTGCACTTGTATTTGTGTGGAAAAAACACTTTTTGCACTTGTGTTAGTGTTGAAAAACCACTTTTCGCACTTGTGTTAGTGTTGAAAAACCACTTTTTGCACTTGTGTTAGTGTTGAAAAACCACTTTTCGCACTTGTGTTAGTGTTGAAAAACCACTTTTCGCACTTGTGTTAGTGTTGAAAAACCACTTTTCGCACTTGTGTTGATGCAGCAAACCACTTTTGCACTTGTATTAGTGTGGAAAAAACACTTTTTGCACTTGTGATAGTGTTGAAAAAACACTTTTTGCACTTGTGTTAGTGTTGAAAAACCACTTTTCGCACTTGTGTTGGTGCAGGAAAGCACTTTTGCACTTGTCTTCGTGTGGAAAAAACACTTTTTGCACTTGTGATAGTGTTGAAAAACCACTTTTCGCACTTGTGTTGGTGCAGGAAACCACTTTTGCACTTGTATTAGTGTGGAAAAAACACTTTTTGCACTTGTGATAGTGTTGAAAAACCACTTTTCGCACTTGTGTTGGTGTTGAAAAACCAGTTTTCGCATTTGTGTTGGTGCAGGAAACCACTTTTGCACTTGTATTAGTGTGGAAAAAACACTTTTTGCACTTGTGATAGTGTTGAAAAACCACTTTTCGCACTTGTGTTAGTGTTGAAAAACCACTTTTCGCACTTGTGTTGGTGCAGGAAACCACTTTTGTACTTGTATTAGTGTGGAAAAAACACTTTTTGCACTTGTGATAGTGTTGAAAAACCACTTTTCGCACTTGTGTTAGTGTTGAAAAACCACTTTTCGCACTTGTGTTGGTGCAGTAAACCACTTTTGCACTTGTATTAGTGTGGAAAAAACACTTTTCGCACTTGTGTTAGTGTTGAAAAACCAGTTTTCGCACTTGTGTTGGTGCAGGAAACCACTTTTGCACTTGTATTAGTGTGGAAAAAACACTTTTTGCACTTGTGATAGTGTTGAAAAACCACTTTTCGCACTTGTGTTAGTGTTGAAAAACCACTTTTCGCACTTGTGTTAGTGTTGAAAAACCACTTTTCGCACTTGTGTTGGTGAAGGAAACCACTTTTGCAATTGTATTAGTGTGGAAAAAACACTTTTTGCACTTGTGATAGTGTTGAAAAACCACTTTTCACACTTGTGTTGGTGCAGGAAACCACTTTTGCACTTTTATTAGTGTGGAAAAAACACTTTTTGCACTTGTGACAGTGTTGAAAAAACACTTTTCGCACTTGTGTTAGTGTTGAAAATCCACTTTTCCCACTTGTGTTGGTGCAGGAAACCACTTTTGCACTTGTATTAGTGTGGAAAAACCACTTTTCGCACTTGTGTTAGTGTTGAAAAACCACTTTTCGCACTTGTGTTAGTGTTGAAAACCACTTTTCGTACTTGTGTTGGTGCAGGAAACCACTTTTGCACTTTTATTAGTGTGGAAAAACCACTTTTCGCACTTGTGTTAGTGTTAAAAAAAACCACCTTTCGCACTTGTCTTAGTGTTGAAAAACCACTTTTCGCACTTGTGTTGGTGCAGGAAACCACTTTTGCACTTGTATTAGTGTGGAAAAACCACTTTTCGCACTTGTGTTAGTGTTGAAAACCACTTTTCGCACTTGTGTTGGTGCAGGAAACCACTTTTGCACTTGTATTAGTGTGGAAAAAACACTTTTTGCACTGGTGATAGTGTTGAAAAACCACTTTTCGCACTTGTGTTAGTGTTGAAAAACAACTTTTCGCACTTGTGTTGGTGCAGGAAACCACTTTTGCACTTGTATTAGTGTGGAAAAACCACTTTTTGCACTTGTGTTGGTGCAGGAAACCACTTTTGCACTTGTATTAGTGTGGAAAAAACACTTTTTGCACCTGTGATAGTGTTGAAAAACCACTTTTCGCACTTGTGTTAGTGTTGAAAAACCACTTTTCACACTCGTGTTAGTGTTGAAAAACCACTTTTCCCACTTGTGTTGGTGCAGGAAACCACTTTTGCACTTGTATTAGTGTGGAAAAAACACTTTTTGCACTTGTGATAGTGTTGAAAAACCACTTTTCGCACTTGTGTTAGTGTTGAAAAACCAGTTTTCGCACTTGTGTTGGTGCAGGAAACCACTTTTGCACTTGTATTAGTGTGGAAAAACCACTTTTCGCACTTGTGTTAGTGTTGAAAAACCACTTTTCGCACTTGTGTTAGTGTTGAAAAAACACTTTTCGCACTTGTGTTAGTGTTGAAAAACCACTTTTCGCACTTGTGTTAGTGTTGAAAAACCACTTTTTGCACTTGTGTTGGTGCAGGAAAGCACTTTTACACTTGTATTAGTGTGGAAAAACCACTTTTCGCACTTGTGTTAGTGTTGAAAAACCACCTTTCGCACTTGTGTTAGTGTTGAAAAACCACTTTTCGCACTTGTGTTGGTGCAGGAAACCACTTTTGCACTTGTATTAGTGTGGAAAACCACTTTTCGCACTTGTGTTAGTGTTGAAAAACCACTTTTCGCACTTGTATTAGTGTTGAAAAACCACTTTTCGCACTTGTGTTAGTGTTGAAAAACCACTTTTCGCACTTGTGTTAGTGTTGAAAAACCACTTTTTGCACTTGTGTTGGTGCAGGAAACCACTTTTGCACTTGTGTTAGTGTTGAAAAACCACTTTTCGCACTTGTGTTAGTGTTGATAAACCACTTTTTGCACTTGTGTTGGTGCAGGAAACCACTTTTCGCACTTGTGTTAGTGTTGAAAAACCACCTTTCGCACTTGTGTTGGTGTTGAAAAACCAGTTTTCGCATTTGTGTTGGTGCAGGAAACCACTTTTGCACTTGTATTAGTGTGGAAAAAACACTTTTTGCACTTGTGATAGTGTTGAAAAACCACTTTCGCACTTGTGTTAGTGTTGAAAAACCACTTTTCGCACTTGTGTTGGTGCAGGAACCCACTTTTGCACTTGTATTAGTGTGGAAAAACCACTTTTCGCACTTGTGTTAGTGTTGAAAAACCACTTTTCGCACTTGTGTTAGTGTTGAAAACCACTTTTCGTACTTTTTTTGGTGCAGGAAACCACTTTTGCACTTTTATTAGTGTGGAAAAACCACTTTTCGCACTTGTGTTGGTGCAGGAAACCACTTTTCGCACTTGTATTAGTGTGGAAAAAACACTTTTCGCACTTGTGATAGTGTTGAAAAACCACTTTTCGCACTTGTGTTAGTGTTGAAAAACCAGTTTTCACACTTGTGTTGGTGCAGGAAACCACTTATGCACTTGTATTAGTGTGGAAAAAACACTTTTTGCACTTGTGATAGTGTTGAAAAACCACTTTTCGCACTTGTGTTAGTGTTGAAAATCCACTTTTCGCACTTGTGTTGGTGCAGGAAACCACTTTTGCACTTGTATTAGTGTGGAAAAACCACTTTTCGCACTTGTGTTAGTGTTGAAAAACCACTTTTCGCACTTATGTTAGTGTTGAAAAACCACTTTTCGCACTTGTGTTAGTGTTGAAAAACCACTTTTCGCACTTGTGTTGGTGCAGGAAACCACTTTTGCACTTGTATTTGTGTGGAAAAAACACTTTTTGCACTTGTGTTAGTGTTGAAAAACCACTTTTCGCACTTGTGTTAGTGTTGAAAAACCACTTTTTGCACTTGTGTTAGTGTTGAAAAACCACTTTTCGCACTTGTGTTAGTGTTGAAAAACCACTTTTCGCACTTGTGTTAGTGTTGAAAAACCACTTTTCGCACTTGTGTTGATGCAGCAAACCACTTTTGCACTTGTATTAGTGTGGAAAAAACACTTTTTGCACTTGTGATAGTGATGAAAAAACACTTTTTGCACTTGTGTTAGTGTTGAAAAACCACTTTTCGCACTTGTGTTGGTGCAGGAAAGCACTTTTGCACTTGTCTTCGTGTGGAAAAAACACTTTTTGCACTTGTGATAGTGTTGAAAAACCACTTTTCGCACTTGTGTTGGTGCAGGAAACCACTTTTGCACTTGTATTAGTGTGGAAAAAACACTTTTTGCACTTGTGATAGTGTTGAAAAACCACTTTTCGCACTTGTGTTGGTGTTGAAAAACCAGTTTTCGCATTTGTGTTGGTGCAGGAAACCACTTTTGCACTTGTATTAGTGTGGAAAAAACACTTTTTGCACTTGTGATAGTGTTGAAAAACCACTTTTCGCACTTGTGTTAGTGTTGAAAAACCACTTTTCGCACTTGTGTTGGTGCAGGAAACCACTTTTGTACTTGTATTAGTGTGGAAAAAACACTTTTTGCACTTGTGATAGTGTTGAAAAACCACTTTTCGCACTTGTGTTAGTGTTGAAAAACCACTTTTCGCACTTGTGTTGGTGCAGTAAACCACTTTTGCACTTGTATTAGTGTGGAAAAAACACTTTTCGCACTTGTGTTAGTGTTGAAAAACCAGTTTTCGCACTTGTGTTGGTGCAGGAAACCACTTTTGCACTTGTATTAGTGTGGAAAAAACACTTTTTGCACTTGTGATAGTGTTGAAAAACCACTTTTCGCACTTGTGTTAGTGTTGAAAAACCACTTTTCGCACTTGTGTTAGTGTTGAAAAACCACTTTTCGCACTTGTGTTGGTGAAGGAAACCACTTTTGCAATTGTATTAGTGTGGAAAAAACACTTTTTGCACTTGTGATAGTGTTGAAAAACCACTTTTCACACTTGTGTTGGTGCAGGAAACCACTTTTGCACTTTTATTAGTGTGGAAAAAACACTTTTTGCACTTGTGACAGTGTTGAAAAAACACTTTTCGCACTTGTGTTAGTGTTGAAAATCCACTTTTCCCACTTGTGTTGGTGCAGGAAACCACTTTTGCACTTGTATTAGTGTGGAAAAACCACTTTTCGCACTTGTGTTAGTGTTGAAAAACCACTTTTCGCACTTGTGTTAGTGTTGAAAACCACTTTTCGTACTTGTGTTGGTGCAGGAAACCACTTTTGCACTTTTATTAGTGTGGAAAAACCACTTTTCGCACTTGTGTTAGTGTTAAAAAAACCACCTTTCGCACTTGTCTTAGTGTTGAAAAACCACTTTTCGCACTTGTGTTGGTGCAGGAAACCACTTTTGCACTTGTATTAGTGTGGAAAAACCACTTTTCGCACTTGTGTTAGTGTTGAAAACCACTTTTCGCACTTGTGTTGGTGCAGGAAACCACTTTTGCACTTGTATTAGTGTGGAAAAAACACTTTTTGCACTGGTGATAGTGTTGAAAAACCACTTTTCGCACTTGTGTTAGTGTTGAAAAACAACTTTTCGCACTTGTGTTGGTGCAGGAAACCACTTTTGCACTTGTATTAGTGTGGAAAAACCACTTTTTGCACTTGTGTTGGTGCAGGAAACCACTTTTGCACTTGTATTAGTGTGGAAAAAACACTTTTTGCACCTGTGATAGTGTTGAAAAACCACTTTTCGCACTTGTGTTAGTGTTGAAAAACCACTTTTCACACTCGTGTTAGTGTTGAAAAACCACTTTTCCCACTTGTGTTGGTGCAGGAAACCACTTTTGCACTTGTATTAGTGTGGAAAAAACACTTTTTGCACTTGTGATAGTGTTGAAAAACCACTTTTCGCACTTGTGTTAGTGTTGAAAAACCAGTTTTCGCACTTGTGTTGGTGCAGGAAACCACTTTTGCACTTGTATTAGTGTGGAAAAACCACTTTTCGCACTTGTGTTAGTGTTGAAAAACCACTTTTCGCACTTGTGTTAGTGTTGAAAAAACACTTTTCGCACTTGTGTTAGTGTTGAAAAACCACTTTTCGCACTTGTGTTAGTGTTGAAAAACCACTTTTTGCACTTGTGTTGGTGCAGGAAAGCACTTTTGCACTTGTATTAGTGTGGAAAAACCACTTTTCGCACTTGTGTTAGTGTTGAAAAACCACCTTTCGCACTTGTGTTAGTGTTGAAAAACCACTTTTCGCACTTGTGTTGGTGCAGGAAACCACTTTTGCACTTGTATTAGTGTGGAAAACCACTTTTCGCACTTGTGTTAGTGTTGAAAAACCACTTTTCGCACTTGTATTAGTGTTGAAAAACCACTTTTCGCACTTGTGTTAGTGTTGAAAAACCACTTTTCGCACTTGTGTTAGTGTTGAAAAACCACTTTTTGCACTTGTGTTGGTGCAGGAAACCACTTTTGCACTTGTGTTAGTGTTGAAAAACCACTTTTCGCACTTGTGTTAGTGTTGATAAACCACTTTTTGCACTTGTGTTGGTGCAGGAAACCACTTTTCGCACTTGTGTTAGTGTTGAAAAACCACCTTTCGCACTTGTGTTGGTGTTGAAAAACCAGTTTTCGCATTTGTGTTGGTGCAGGAAACCACTTTTGCACTTGTATTAGTGTGGAAAAAACACTTTTTGCACTTGTGATAGTGTTGAAAAACCACTTTTCGCACTTGTGTTAGTGTTGAAAAACCACTGTTCGCACTTGTGTTGGTGCAGGAAACCACTTTTGTACTTGTATTAGTGTGGAAAAAACACTTTTTGCACTTGTGATAGTGTTGAAAAACCACTTTTCGCACTTGTGTTAGTGTTGAAAAACCACTTTTCGCACTTGTGTTGGTGCAGTAAACCACTTTTGCACTTGTATTAGTGTGGAAAAAACACTTTTCGCACTTGTGTTAGTGTTGAAAAACCAGTTTTCGCACTTGTGTTGGTGCAGGAAACCACTTTTGCACTTGTATTAGTGTGGAAAAAACACTTTTTGCACTTGTGATAGTGTTGAAAAACCACTTTTCGCACTTGTGTTAGTGTTGAAAAACCACTTTTCGCACTTGTGTTAGTGTTGAAAAACCACTTTTCGCACTTGTGTTGGTGAAGGAAACCACTTTTGCAATTGTATTAGTGTGGAAAAAACACTTTTTGCACTTGTGATAGTGTTGAAAAACCACTTTTCACACTTGTGTTGGTGCAGGAAACCACTTTTGCACTTTTATTAGTGTGGAAAAAACACTTTTTGCACTTGTGACAGTGTTGAAAAAACACTTTTCGCACTTGTGTTAGTGTTGAAAATCCACTTTTCCCACTTGTGTTGGTGCAGGAAACCACTTTTGCACTTGTATTAGTGTGGAAAAACCACTTTTCGCACTTGTGTTAGTGTTGAAAAACCACTTTTCGCACTTGTGTTAGTGTTGAAAACCACTTTTCGTACTTGTGTTGGTGCAGGAAACCACTTTTGCACTTTTATTAGTGTGGAAAAACCACTTTTCGCACTTGTGTTAGTGTTAAAAAAACCACCTTTCGCACTTGTCTTAGTGTTGAAAAACCACTTTTCGCACTTGTGTTGGTGCAGGAAACCACTTTTGCACTTGTATTAGTGTGGAAAAACCACTTTTCGCACTTGTGTTAGTGTTGAAAACCACTTTTCGCACTTGTGTTGGTGCAGGAAACCACTTTTGCACTTGTATTAGTGTGGAAAAAACACTTTTTGCACTTGTGATAGTGTTGAAAAACCACTTTTCGCACTTGTGTTAGTGTTGAAAAACAACTTTTCGCACTTGTGTTGGTGCAGGAAACCACTTTTGCACTTGTATTAGTGTGGAAAAACCACTTTTTGCACTTGTGTTGGTGCAGGAAACCACTTTTGCACTTGTATTAGTGTGGAAAAAACACTTTTTGCACTTGTGATAGTGTTGAAAAACCACTTTTCGCACTTGTGTTAGTGTTGAAAAACCACTTTTCACACTCGTGTTAGTGTTGAAAAACCACTTTTCCCACTTGTGTTGGTGCAGGAAACCACTTTTGCACTTGTATTAGTGTGGAAAAAACACTTTTTGCACTTGTGATAGTGTTGAAAAACCACTTTTCGCACTTGTGTTAGTGTTGAAAAACCAGTTTTCGCACTTGTGTTGGTGCAGGAAACCACTTTTGCACTTGTATTAGTGTGGAAAAACCACTTTTCGCACTTGTGTTAGTGTTGAAAAACCACTTTTCGCACTTGTGTTAGTGTTGAAAAACCACTTTTCGCACTTGTGTTAGTGTTGAAAAACCACTTTTCGCACTTGTGTTAGTGTTGAAAAACCACTTTTTGCACTTGTGTTGGTGCAGGAAAGCACTTTTGCACTTGTATTAGTGTGGAAAAACCACTTTTCGCACTTGTGTTAGTGTTGAAAAACCACCTTTCGCACTTGTGTTAGTGTTGAAAAACCACTTTTCGCACTTGTGTTGGTGCAGGAAACCACTTTTGCACTTGCATTAGTGTGGAAAAACCACTTTTCGCACTTGTGTTAGTGTTGAAAAACCACTTTTCGCACTTGTGTTAGTGTTGAAAAACCACTTTTCGCACTTGTGTTAGTGTTGAAAAACCACTTTTCGCACTTGTGTTAGTGTTGAAAAACCACTTTTTGCACTTGTGTTGGTGCAGGAAACCACTTTTGCACTTGTGTTAGTGTTGAAAAACCACTTTTCGCACTTGTGTTAGTGTTGAAAAACCAGTTTTCGCACTTGTGTTGGTGCAGGAAACCACTTTTGCACTTGTATTAGTGTGGAAAAAACACTTTTTGCACTTGTGATAGTGTTGAAAAACCACTTTTCGCACTTGTGTTAGTGTTGAAAAACCACTTTTCGCACTTGTGTTAGTGTTGAAAAACCACTTTTCGCACTTGTGTTGGTGAAGGAAACCACTTTTGCAATTGTATTAGTGTGGAAAAAACACTTTTTGCACTTGTGATAGTGTTGAAAAACCACTTTTCACACTTGTGTTGGTGCAGGAAACCACTTTTGCACTTTTATTAGTGTGGAAAAAACACTTTTTGCACTTGTGACAGTGTTGAAAAAACACTTTTCGCACTTGTGTTAGTGTTGAAAATCCACTTTTCCCACTTGTGTTGGTGCAGGAAACCACTTTTGCACTTGTATTAGTGTGGAAAAAGCACTTTTTGCACTTGTGATAGTGTTGAAAAACCACTTTCGCACTTGTGTTAGTGTTGAAAAACCACTTTTCGCACTTGTGTTGGTGCAGGAACCCACTTTTGCACTTGTATTAGTGTGGAAAAACCACTTTTCGCGCTTGTGTTAGTGTTGAAAAACCACTTTTCGCACTTGTGTTAGTGTTGAAAACCACTTTTCGTACTTGTGTTGGTGCAGGAAACCACTTTTGCACTTTTATTAGTGTGGAAAAACCACTTTTCGCACTTGTGTTGGTGCAGGAAACCACTTTTCGCACTTGTATTAGTGTGGAAAAAACACTTTTCGCACTTGTGATAGTGTTGAAAAACCACTTTTCGCACTTGTGTTAGTGATGAAAAACCAGTTTTCACACTTGTGTTGGTGCAGGAAACCACTTATGCACTTGTATTAGTGTGGAAAAAACACTTTTTGCACTTGTGATAGTGTTGAAAAACCACTTTTCGCACTTGTGTTAGTGTTGAAAATCCACTTTTCGCACTTGTGTTGGTGCAGGAAACCACTTTTGCACTTGTATTAGTGTGGAAAAACCACTTTTCGCACTTGTGTTAGTGTTGAAAAACCACTTTTCGCACTTATGTTAGTGTTGAAAAACCACTTTTCGCACTTGTGTTAGTGTTGAAAAACCACTTTTCGCACTTGTGTTGGTGCAGGAAACCACTTTTGCACTTGTATTTGTGTGGAAAAAACACTTTTTGCACTTGTGTTATTGTTGAAAAACCACTTTTCGCACTTGTGTTAGTGTTGAAAAACCACTTTTTGCACTTGTGTTAGTGTTGAAAAACCACTTTTCGCACTTGTGTTAGTGTTGAAAAACCACTTTTCGCACTTGTGTTAGTGTTGAAAAACCACTTTTCGCACTTGTGTTGATGCAGCAAACCACTTTTGCACTTGTATTAGTGTGGAAAAAACACTTTTTGCACTTGTGATAGTGTTGAAAAAACACTTTTTGCACTTGTGTTAGTGTTGAAAAACCACTTTTCGCACTTGTGTTGGTGCAGGAAAGCACTTTTGCACTTGTATTAGTGTGGAAAAAACACTTTTTGCACTTGTGATAGTGTTGAAAAACCACTTTTCGCACTTGTGTTGGTGCAGGAAACCACTTTTGCACTTGTATTAGTGTGGAAAAAACACTTTTTGCACTTGTGATAGTGTTGAAAAACCACTTTTCGCACTTGTGTTGGTGTTGAAAAACCAGTTTTCGCATTTGTGTTGGTGCAGGAAACCACTTTTGCACTTGTATTAGTGTGGAAAAAACACTTTTTGCACTTGTGATAGTGTTAAAAAACCACTTTTCGCACTTGTGTTAGTGTTGAAAAACCACTTTTCGCACTTGTGTTGGTGCAGGAAACCACTTTTGTACTTGTATTAGTGTGGAAAAAACACTTTTTGCACTTGTGATAGTGTTGAAAAACCACTTTTCGCACTTGTGTTAGTGTTGAAAAACCACTTTTCGCACTTGTGTTGGTGCAGGAAACCACTTTTGCACTTGTATTAGTGTGGAAAAAACACTTTTCGCACTTGTGTTAGTGTTGAAAAACCAGTTTTCGCACTTGTGTTGGTGCAGGAAACCACTTTTGCACTTGTATTAGTGTGGAAAAAACACTTTTTGCACTTGTGATAGTGTTGAAAAACCACTTTTCGCACTTGTGTTAGTGTTGAAAAACCACTTTTCGCACTTGTGTTAGTGTTGAAAAACCACTTTTCGCACTTGTGTTGGTGAAGGAAACCACTTTTGCAATTGTATTAGTGTGGAAAAAACACTTTTTGCACTTGTGATAGTGTTGAAAAACCACTTTTCACACTTGTGTTGGTGCAGGAAACCACTTTTGCACTTTTATTAGTGTGGAAAAAACACTTTTTGCACTTGTGACAGTGTTGAAAAAACACTTTTCGCACTTGTGTTAGTGTTGAAAATCCACTTTTCCCACTTGTGTTGGTGCAGGAAACCACTTTTGCACTTGTATTAGTGTGGAAAAAGCACTTTTTGCACTTGTGATAGTGTTGAAAAACCACTTTCGCACTTGTGTTAGTGTTGAAAAACCACTTTTCGCACTTGTGTTGGTGCAGGAACCCACTTTTGCACTTGTATTAGTGTGGAAAAACCACTTTTCGCACTTGTGTTAGTGTTGAAAAACCACTTTTCGCACTTGTGTTAGTGTTGAAAACCACTTTTCGTACTTGTGTTGGTGCAGGACACCACTTTTGCACTTTTATTAGTGTGGAAAAACCACTTTTCGCACTTGTGTTAGTGTTAAAAAAACCACCTTTCGCACTTGTCTTAGTGTTGAAAAACCACTTTTCGCACTTGTGTTGGTGCAGGAAACCACTTTTGCACTTGTATTAGTGTGGAAAAACCACTTTTCGCACTTGTGTTAGTGTTGAAAACCACTTTTCGCACTTGTGTTGGTGCAGGAAACCACTTTTGCACTTGTATTAGTGTGGAAAAAACACTTTTTGCACTTGTGATAGTGTTGAAAAACCACTTTTCGCACTTGTGTTAGTGTTGAAAAACAACTTTTCGCACTTGTGTTGCTGCAGGAAACCACTTTTGCACTTGTATTAGTGTGGAAAAACCACTTTTTGCACTTGTGTTGGTGCAGGAAACCACTTTTGCACTTGTATTAGTGTGGAAAAAACACTTTTTGCACTTGTGATAGTGTTGAAAAACCACTTTTCGCACTTGTGTTAGTGTTGAAAAACCACTTTTCACACTCGTGTTAGTGTTGAAAAACCACTTTTCCCACTTGTGTTAGTGCAGGAAACCACTTTTGCACTTGTATTAGTGTGGAAAAAACACTTTTTGCACTTGTGATAGTGTTGAAAAACCACTTTTCGCACTTGTGTTAGTGTTGAAAAACCAGTTTTCGCACTTGTGTTGGTGCAGGAAACCACTTTTGCACTTGTATTAGTGTGGAAAAACCACTTTTCGCACTTGTGTTAGTGTTGAAAAACCACTTTTCGCACTTGTGTTAGTGTTGAAAAACCACTTTTCGCACTTGTGTTAGTGTTGAAAAACCACTTTTCGCACTTGTGTTAGTGTTGAAAAACCACTTTTTGCACTTGTGTTGGTGCAGGAAAGCACTTTTGCACTTGTATTAGTGTGGAAAAACCACTTTTCGCACTTGTGTTAGTGTTGAAAAACCACCTTTCGCACTTGTGTTAGTGTTGAAAAACCACTTTTCGCACTTGTGTTGGTGCAGGAAACCACTTTTGCACTTGTATTAGTGTGGAAAAACCACTTTTCGCACTTGTGTTAGTGTTGAAAAACCACTTTTCGCACTTGTGTTAGTGTTGAAAAACCACTTTTCGCACTTGTGTTGGTGTTGAAAAACCACTTTTTGCACTTGTGTTGGTGCAGGAAACCACTTTTGCACTTGTATTAGTGTGGAAAAACCACTTTTCGCACTTGTGTTAGTGTTGAAAAACCACCTTTCGCACTTGTGTTGGTGTTGAAAAACCACTTTTCGCACTTGTGTTGGTGCAGGAAACCACTTTTGCACTTGTATTAGTGTGGAAAAAACCACTTTTTGCACTTGTGTTAGTGTTGAAAAACCACTTTTCGCACTTGTGTTGGTGCAGGAAACCACTTTTGCACTTGTATTAGTGTGGAAAAAACACTTTTTGCACTTGTGATAGTGTTGAAAAACCACTTTTAGCACTTGTGTTAGTGTTGAAAAACCACTTTTCGCACTTGTGTTGGTGCAGGAAACCACTTTTGCACTTGTATTAGTGTGGAAAAACCACTTTTCGCACTTGTGTTGGTGCAGGAAACCACTTTTGCACTTGTATTGGTGTGGAAAAAACACTTTTTGCACTTGTGATAGTGTTGAAAAACCACTTTTCGCACTTGTGTTAGTGTTGAAAATCCACTTTTCCCACTTGTGTTGGTGCAGGAAACCACTTTTGCACTTGTATTAGTGTGGAAAAACCACTTTTCGCACTTGTGTTAGTGTTGAAAAACCACTTTTCGCACTTGTGTTAGTGTTGAAAAACCACTTTTCCCACTTGTGTTGGTGCAGGAAACCACTTTTGCACTTGTATTAGTGTGGAAAAAACACTTTTTGCACTTGTGATAGTATTGAAAAACCACTTTTCGCACTTGTGTTAGTGTTGAAAAACCAGTTTTCGCACTTGTGTTGGTGCAGGAAACCACTTTTGCACTTGTATTAGTGTGGAAAAACCACTTTTCGCACTTGTGTTAGTGTTGAAAAACCACTTTTCGCACTTGTGTTAGTGTTGAAAAACCACATTTCGCACTTGTGTTAGTGTTGAAAAACCACTTTTTGCACTTGTGTTGGTGCAGGAAACCACTTTTGCCCTTGTATTAGTGTGGAAAAACCACTTTTCGCACTTGTGTTAGTGTTGAAAAACCACTTTTCGCACTTGTGTTAGTGTTGAAAAACCACTTTTCGCACTTGTGTTGGTGCAGGAAACCACTTTTGCACTTGTATTAGTGTGGAAAAAACCACTTTTTGCACTTGTGTTAGTGTTGAAAAACCACTTTTCGCACTTGTGGTGGTGCAGGAAACCACTTTTCGCACTTGTATTAGTGTGGAAAAAACACTTTTCGCACTTGTGATCGTGTTGAAAAACCACTTTTCGCACTTGTGTTAGTGTTGAAAAACCAGTTTTCACACTTGTGTTGGTGCAGGAAACCACTTTTGCACTTGTATTAGTGTGGAAAAAACACTTTTTGCACTTGTGATAGTGTTGAAAAACCACTTTTCGCACTTGTGTTAGTGTTGAAAATCCACTTTTCGCACTTGTGTTGGTGCAGGAAACCACTTTTGCACTTGTATTAGTGTGGAAAAACCACTTTTCGCACTTGTGTTAGTGTTGAAAAACCACTTTTCGCACTTATGTTAGTGTTGAAAAACCACTTTTCACACTTGTGTTAGTGTTGAAAAACCACTTTTCGCACTTGTGTTGGTGCAGGAAACCACTTTTGCACTTGTATTTGTGTGGAAAAAACACTTTTTGCACTTGTGTTAGTGTTGAAAAACCACTTTTCGCACTTGCGTTAGTGTTGAAAAACCACTTTTCGCACTTGTGTTCGTGTTGAAAAACCACTTTTCGCACTTGTGTTAGTGTTGAAAAACCACTTTTCGCACTTGTGTTAGTGTTGAAAAACCACTTTTCGCACTTGTGTTGATGCAGCAAACCACTTTTGCACTTGTATTAGTGTGGAAAAAACACTTTTTGCACTTGTGATAGTGTTGAAAAACCACATTTTGCACTTGTGTTAGTGTTGAAAAACCACTTTTCGCACTTATGTTGGTGCAGGAGACCACTTTTGCACTTGTATTAGTGTGGAAAAATCACTTTTTGCACTTGTGATAGTGTTGAAAAACCACTTTTCGCACTTGTGTTGGTGCAGGAAACCACTTTTGCACTTGTATTAGTGTTGAAAAACCACTTTTCGCACTTGTGTTTCTGTTGAAAAACCAGTTTTCGCACTTGTGTTTGTGCAGCAAACCACTTTTGCACTTGTATTAGTGTGGAAAAACCACTTTTCGCACTTGTGTTAGTGTTGAAAAACCACTTTTCGCACTTGTGTTACTGTTGAAAAACCACTTTTCACACCTGTGTTAGTGTTGAAAAACCACTTTTTGCACTTGTGTTGGTGCAGGAACCACTTTTGCACTTGTATTAGTGTGGAAAAACCACTTTTCGCACTTGTGTTAGTGTTGAAAAACCACTTTTCGCACCTGTGTTAGTGTTGAAAAACCACTTTTCGCACTTGTGTTGGTGCAGGAAACCACTTTTGCACTTGTATTAGTGTGGAAAAACCACTTTTCGCACTTGTGTTAGTGTTGAAAAACCACTTTTCGCACTTGTGTTAGTGTTGAAAATCCACTTTTCCCACTTGTGTTGGTGCAGGAAACCACTTTTGCACTTGTATTAGTGTGGAAAAACCACTTTTCGCACTTGTGTTAGTGTTGAAAAACCACTTTTCGCACTTGTGTTAGTGTTGAAAACCACTTTTCGTACTTGTGTTGGTGCAGGAAACCACTTTTGCACTTTTATTAGTGTGGAAAAACCACTTTTCGCACTTGTGTTAGTGTTAAAAAAACCACCTTTCGCACTTGTCTTAGTGTTGAAAAACCACTTTTCGCACTTGTGTTGGTGCAGGAAACCACTTTTGCACTTGTATTAGTGTGGAAAAACCACTTTTCGCACTTGTGTTAGTGTTGAAAACCACTTTTCGCACTTGTGTTGGTGCAGGAAACCACTTTTGCACTTGTATTAGTGTGGAAAAAACACTTTTTGCACTTGTGATAGTGTTGAAAAACCACTTTTCGCACTTGTGTTAGTGTTGAAAAACAACTTTTCGCACTTGTGTTGGTGCAGGAAACCACTTTTGCACTTGTATTAGTGTGGAAAAACCACTTTTTGCACTTGTGTTGGTGCAGGAAACCACTTTTGCACTTGTATTAGTGTGGAAAAAACACTTTTTGCACTTGTGATAGTGTTGAAAAAACACTTTTCGCACTTGTGTTAGTGTTGAAAAACCACTTTTCACACTCGTGTTAGTGTTGAAAAACCACTTTTCCCACTTGTGTTGGTGCAGGAAACCACTTTTGCACTTGTATTAGTGTGGAAAAAACACTTTTTGCACTTGTGATAGTGTTGAAAAACCACTTTTCGCACTTGTGTTAGTGTTGAAAAACCAGTTTTCGCACTTGTGTTGGTGCAGGAAACCACTTTTGCACTTGTATTAGTGTGGAAAAACCACTTTTCGCACTTGTGTTAGTGTTGAAAAACCACTTTTCGCACTTGTGTTAGTGTTGAAAAACCACTTTTCGCACTTGTGTTAGTGTTGAAAAACCACTTTTCGCACTTGTGTTAGTGTTGAAAAACCACTTTTTGCACTTGTGTTGGTGCAGGAAAGCACTTTTGCACTTGTATTAGTGTGGAAAAACCACTTTTCGCACTTGTGTTAGTGTTGAAAAACCACCTTTCGCACTTGTGTTAGTGTTGAAAAACCACTTTTCGCACTTGTGTTGGTGCAGGAAACCACTTTTGCACTTGTATTAGTGTGGAAAAACCACTTTTCGCACTTGTGTTAGTGTTGAAAAACCACTTTTCGCACTTGTGTTAGTGTTGAAAAACCACTTTTCGCACTTGTGTTAGTGTTGAAAAACCACTTTTCGCACTTGTATTAGTGTTGAAAAACCACTTTTTGCACTTGTGTTGGTGCAGGAAACCACTTTTGCACTTGTGTTAGTGTTGAAAAACCACTTTTCGCACTTGTGTTAGTGTTGAAAAACCAGTTTTCGCACTTGTGTTGGTGCAGGAAACCACTTTTGCACTTGTATTAGTGTGGAAAAAACACTTTTTGCACTTGTGATAGTGTTGAAAAACCACTTTTCGCACTTGTGTTAGTGTTGAAAAACCACTTTTCGCACTTGTGTTAGTGTTGAAAAACCACTTTTCGCACTTGTGTTGGTGAAGGAAACCACTTTTGCAATTGTATTAGTGTGGAAAAAACACTTTTTGCACTTGTGATAGTGTTGAAAAACCACTTTTCACACTTGTGTTGGTGCAGGAAACCACTTTTGCACTTTTATTAGTGTGGAAAAAACACTTTTTGCACTTGTGACAGTGTTGAAAAAACACTTTTCGCACTTGTGTTAGTGTTGAAAATCCACTTTTCCCACTTGTGTTGGTGCAGTAAACCACTTTTGCACTTGTATTAGTGTGGAAAAAGCACTTTTTGCACTTGTGATAGTGTTGAAAAACCACTTTCGCACTTGTGTTAGTGTTGAAAAACCACTTTTCGCACTTGTGTTGGTGCAGGAACCCACTTTTGCACTTGTATTAGTGTGGAAAAACCACTTTTCGCGCTTGTGTTAGTGTTGAAAAACCACTTTTCGCACTTGTGTTAGTGTTGAAAACCACTTTTCGTACTTGTGTTGGTGCAGGAAACCACTTTTGCACTTTTATTAGTGTGGAAAAACCACTTTTCGCACTTGTGTTGGTGCAGGAAACCACTTTTCGCACTTGTATTAGTGTGGAAAAAACACTTTTCGCACTTGTGATAGTGTTGAAAAACCACTTTTCGCACTTGTGTTAGTGATGAAAAACCAGTTTTCACACTTGTGTTGGTGCAGGAAACCACTTATGCACTTGTATTAGTGTGGAAAAAACACTTTTTGCACTTGTGATAGTGTTGAAAAACCACTTTTCGCACTTGTGTTAGTGTTGAAAATCCACTTTTCGCACTTGTGTTGGTGCAGGAAACCACTTTTGCACTTGTATTAGTGTGGAAAAACCACTTTTCGCACTTGTGTTAGTGTTGAAAAACCACTTTTCGCACTTATGTTAGTGTTGAAAAACGACTTTTCGCACTTGTGTTAGTGTTGAAAAACCACTTTTCGCACTTGTGTTGGTGCAGGAAACCACTTTTGCACTTGTATTTGTGTGGAAAAAACACTTTTTGCACTTGTGTTATTGTTGAAAAACCACTTTTCGCACTTGTGTTAGTGTTGAAAAACCACTTTTTGCACTTGTGTTAGTGTTGAAAAACCACTTTTCGCACTTGAGTTAGTGTTGAAAAACCACTTTTCGCACTTGTGTTAGTGTTGAAAAACCACTTTTCGCACTTGTGTTGATGCAGCAAACCACTTTTGCACTTGTATTAGTGTGGAAAAAACACTTTTTGCACTTGTGATAGTGTTGAAAAAACACTTTTTGCACTTGTGTTAGTGTTGAAAAACCACTTTTCGCACTTGTGTTGGTGCAGGAAAGCACTTTTGCACTTGTATTAGTGTGGAAAAACCACTTTTCGCACTTGTGTTAGTGTTGAAAAACCACTTTTCGCACTTGTGTTAGTGTTGAAAACCACTTTTCGTACTTGTGTTGGTGCAGGAAACCACTTTTGCACTTTTATTAGTGTGGAAAAACCACTTTTCGCACTTGTGTTAGTGTTTAAAAAACCACCTTTCGCACTTGTCTTAGTGTTGAAAAACCACTTTTCGCACTTGTGTTGGTGCAGGAAACCACTTTTGCACTTGTATTAGTGTGGAAAAACCACTTTTCGCACTTGTGTTAGTGTTGAAAACCACTTTTCGCACTTGTGTTGGTGCAGGAAACCACTTTTGCACTTGTATTAGTGTGGAAAAAACACTTTTTGCACTTGTGATAGTGTTGAAAAACCACTTTTCGCACTTGTGTTAGTGTTGAAAAACAACTTTTCGCACTTGTGTTGGTGCAGGAAACCACTTTTGCACTTGTATTAGTGTGGAAAAACCACTTTTTGCACTTGTGTTGGTGCAGGAAACCACTTTTGCACTTGTATTAGTGTGGAAAAAACACTTTTTGCACTTGTGATAGTGTTGAAAAACCACTTTTCGCACTTGTGTTAGTGTTGAAAAACCACTTTTCACACTCGTGTTAGTGTTGAAAAACCACTTTTCCCACTTGTGTTGGTGCAGGAAACCACTTTTGCACTTGTATTAGTGTGGAAAAAACACTTTTTGCACTTGTGATAGTGTTGAAAAACCACTTTTCGCACTTGTGTTAGTGTTGAAAAACCACTTTTCGCACTTGTGTTAGTGTTGAAAAACCACTTTTCGCACTTGTGTTGGTGAAGGAAACCACTTTTGCAATTGTATTAGTGTGGAAAAAACACTTTTTGCACTTGTGATAGTGTTGAAAAACCACTTTTCACACTTGTGTTGGTGCAGGAAACCACTTTTGCACTTTTATTAGTGTGGAAAAAACACTTTTTGCACTTGTGACAGTGTTGAAAAAACACTTTTCGCACTTGTGTTAGTGTTGAAAATCCACTTTTCCCACTTGTGTTGGTGCAGGAAACCACTTTTGCACTTGTATTAGTGTGGAAAAAGCACTTTTTGCACTTGTGATAGTGTTGAAAAACCACTTTCGCACTTGTGTTAGTGTTGAAAAACCACTTTTCGCACTTGTGTTGGTGCAGGAACCCACTTTTGCACTTGTATTAGTGTGGAAAAACCACTTTTCGCGCTTGTGTTAGTGTTGAAAAACCACTTTTCGCACTTGTGTTAGTGTTGAAAACCACTTTTCGTACTTGTGTTGGTGCAGGAAATCACTTTTGCACTTTTATTAGTGTGGAAAAACCACTTTTCGCACTTGTGTTGGTGCAGGAAACCACTTTTCGCACTTGTATTAGTGTGGAAAAAACACTTTTCGCACTTGTGATAGTGTTGAAAAACCACTTTTCGCACTTGTGTTAGTGATGAAAAACCAGTTTTCACACTTGTGTTGGTGCAGGAAACCACTTATGCACTTGTATTAGTGTGGAAAAAACACTTTTTGCACTTGTGATAGTGTTGAAAAACCACTTTTCGCACTTGTGTTAGTGTTGAAAATCCACTTTTCGCACTTGTGTTGGTGCAGGAAACCACTTTTGCACTTGTATTAGTGTGGAAAAACCACTTTTCGCACTTGTGTTAGTGTTGAAAAACCACTTTTCGCACTTATGTTAGTGTTGAAAAACCACTTTTCGCACTTGTGTTAGTGTTGAAAAACCACTTTTCGCACTTGTGTTGGTGCAGGAAACCACTTTTGCACTTGTATTTGTGTGGAAAAAACACTTTTTGCACTTGTGTTATTGTTGAAAAACCACTTTTCGCACTTGTGTTAGTGTTGAAAAACCACTTTTTGCACTTGTGTTAGTGTTGAAAAACCACTTTTCGCACTTGAGTTAGTGTTGAAAAACCACTTTTCGCACTTGTGTTAGTGTTGAAAAACCACTTTTCGCACTTGTGTTGATGCAGCAAACCACTTTTGCACTTGTATTAGTGTGGAAAAAACACTTTTTGCACTTGTGATAGTGTTGAAAAAACACTTTTTGCACTTGTGTTAGTGTTGAAAAACCACTTTTCGCACTTGTGTTGGTGCAGGAAAGCACTTTTGCACTTGTATTAGTGTGGAAAAAACACTTTTTGCACTTGTGATAGTGTTGAAAAACCACTTTTCGCACTTGTGTTGGTGCAGGAAACCACTTTTGCACTTGTATTAGTGTGGAAAAAACACTTTTTGCACTTGTGATAGTGTTGAAAAACCACTTTTCGCACTTGTGTTGGTGTTGAAAAACCAGTTTTCGCATTTGTGTTGGTGCAGGAAACCACTTTTGCACTTGTATTAGTGTGGAAAAAACACTTTTTGCACTTGTGATAGTGTTAAAAAACCACTTTTCGCACTTGTGTTAGTGTTGAAAAACCACTTTTCGCACTTGTGTTGGTGCAGGAAACCACTTTTGTACTTGTATTAGTGTGGAAAAAACACTTTTTGCACTTGTGATAGTGTTGAAAAACCACTTTTCGCACTTGTGTTAGTGTTGAAAAACCACTTTTCGCACTTGTGTTGGTGCAGGAAACCACTTTTGCACTTGTATTAGTGTGGAAAAAACACTTTTCGCACTTGTGTTAGTGTTGAAAAACCAGTTTTCGCACTTGTGTTGGTGCAGGAAACCACTTTTGCACTTGTATTAGTGTGGAAAAAACACTTTTTGCACTTGTGATAGTGTTGAAAAACCACTTTTCGCACTTGTGTTAGTGTTGAAAAACCACTTTTCGCACTTGTGTTGGTGCAGGAAACCACTTTTGTACTTGTATTAGTGTGGAAAAAACACTTTTTGCACTTGTGATAGTGTTGAAAAACCACTTTTCGCACTTGTGTTAGTGTTGAAAAACCACTTTTCGCACTTGTGTTGGTGCAGGAAACCACTTTTGCACTTGTATTAGTGTGGAAAAAACACTTTTCGCACTTGTGTTAGTGTTGAAAAACCAGTTTTCGCACTTGTGTTGGTGCAGGAAACCACTTTTGCACTTGTATTAGTGTGGAAAAAACACTTTTTGCACTTGTGATAGTGTTGAAAAACCACTTTTCGCACTTGTGTTAGTGTTGAAAAACCACTTTTCGCACTTGTGTTAGTGTTGAAAAACCACTTTTCGCACTTGTGTTGGTGAAGGAAACCACTTTTGCAATTGTATTAGTGTGGAAAAAACACTTTTTGCACTTGTGATAGTGTTGAAAAACCACTTTTCACACTTGTGTTGGTGCAGGAAACCACTTTTGCACTTTTATTAGTGTGGAAAAAACACTTTTTGCACTTGTGACAGTGTTGAAAAAACACTTTTCGCACTTGTGTTAGTGTTGAAAATCCACTTTTCCCACTTGTGTTGGTGCAGGAAACCACTTTTGCACTTGTATTAGTGTGGAAAAAGCACTTTTTGCACTTGTGATAGTGTTGAAAAACCACTTTCGCACTTGTGTTAGTGTTGAAAAACCACTTTTCGCACTTGTGTTGGTGCAGGAACCCACTTTTGCACTTGTATTAGTGTGGAAAAACCACTTTTCGCACTTGTGTTAGTGTTGAAAAACCACTTTTCGCACTTGTGTTAGTGTTGAAAACCACTTTTCGTACTTGTGTTGGTGCAGGACACCACTTTTGCACTTTTATTAGTGTGGAAAAACCACTTTTCGCACTTGTGTTAGTGTTAAAAAAACCACCTTTCGCACTTGTCTTAGTGTTGAAAAACCACTTTTCGCACTTGTGTTGGTGCAGGAAACCACTTTTGCACTTGTATTAGTGTGGAAAAACCACTTTTCGCACTTGTGTTAGTGTTGAAAACCACTTTTCGCACTTGTGTTGGTGCAGGAAACCACTTTTGCACTTGTATTAGTGTGGAAAAAACACTTTTTGCACTTGTGATAGTGTTGAAAAACCACTTTTCGCACTTGTGTTAGTGTTGAAAAACAACTTTTCGCACTTGTGTTGCTGCAGGAAACCACTTTTGCACTTGTATTAGTGTGGAAAAACCACTTTTTGCACTTGTGTTGGTGCAGGAAACCACTTTTGCACTTGTATTAGTGTGGAAAAAACACTTTTTGCACTTGTGATAGTGTTGAAAAACCACTTTTCGCACTTGTGTTAGTGTTGAAAAACCACTTTTCACACTCGTGTTAGTGTTGAAAAACCACTTTTCCCACTTGTGTTGGTGCAGGAAACCACTTTTGCACTTGTATTAGTGTGGAAAAAACACTTTTTGCACTTGTGATAGTGTTGAAAAACCACTTTTCGCACTTGTGTTAGTGTTGAAAAACCAGTTTTCGCACTTGTGTTGGTGCAGGAAACCACTTTTGCACTTGTATTAGTGTGGAAAAACCACTTTTCGCACTTGTGTTAGTGTTGAAAAACCACTTTTCGCACTTGTGTTAGTGTTGAAAAACCACTTTTCGCACTTGTGTTAGTGTTGAAAAACCACTTTTCGCACTTGTGTTAGTGTTGAAAAACCACTTTTTGCACTTGTGTTGGTGCAGGAAAGCACTTTTGCACTTGTATTAGTGTGGAAAAACCACTTTTCGCACTTGTGTTAGTGTTGAAAAACCACCTTTCGCACTTGTGTTAGTGTTGAAAAACCACTTTTCGCACTTGTGTTGGTGCAGGAAACCACTTTTGCACTTGTATTAGTGTGGAAAAACCACTTTTCGCACTTGTGTTAGTGTTGAAAAACCACTTTTCGCACTTGTGTTAGTGTTGAAAAACCACTTTTCGCACTTGTGTTAGTGTTGAAAAACCACTTTTCGCACTTGTGTTAGTGTTGAAAAACCACTTTTTGCACTTGTGTTGGTGCAGGAAACCACTTTTGCACTTGTATTAGTGTGGAAAAACCACTTTTCGCACTTGTGTTAGTGTTGAAAAACCACCTTTCGCACTTGTGTTGGTGTTGAAAAACCACTTTTCGCACTTGTGTTGGTGCAGGAAACCACTTTTGCACTTGTATTAGTGTGGAAAAAACCACTTTTTGCACTTGTGTTAGTGTTGAAAAACCACTTTTCGCACTTGTGTTGGTGCAGGAAACCACTTTTGCACTTGTATTAGTGTGGAAAAAACACTTTTTGCACTTGTGATAGTGTTGAAAAACCACTTTTAGCACTTGTGTTAGTGTTGAAAAACCACTTTTCGCACTTGTGTTGGTGCAGGAAACCACTTTTGCACTTGTATTAGTGTGGAAAAACCACTTTTCGCACTTGTGTTGGTGCAGGAAACCACTTTTGCACTTGTATTAGTGTGGAAAAAACACTTTTTGCACTTGTGATAGTGTTGAAAAACCACTTTTCGCACTTGTGTTAGTGTTGAAAATCCACTTTTCCCACTTGTGTTGGTGCAGGAAACCACTTTTGCACTTGTATTAGTGTGGAAAAACCACTTTTCGCACTTGTGTTAGTGTTGAAAAACCACTTTTCGCACTTGTGTTAGTGTTGAAAAACCACTTTTCCCACTTGTGTTGGTGCAGGAAACCACTTTTGCACTTGTATTAGTGTGGAAAAAACACTTTTTGCACTTGTGATAGTGTTGAAAAACCACTTTTCGCACTTGTGTTAGTGTTGAAAAACCAGTTTTCGCACTTGTGTTGGTGCAGGAAACCACTTTTGCACTTGTATTAGTGTGGAAAAACCACTTTTCGCACTTGTGTTAGTGTTGAAAAACCACTTTTCGCACTTGTGTTAGTGTTGAAAAACCACATTTCGCACTTGTGTTAGTGTTGAAAAACCACTTTTTGCACTTGTGTTGGTGCAGGAAACCACTTTTGCCCTTGTATTAGTGTGGAAAAACCACTTTTCGCACTTGTGTTAGTGTTGAAAAACCACTTTTCGCACTTGTGTTAGTGTTGAAAAACCACTTTTCGCACTTGTGTTGGTGCAGGAAACCACTTTTGCACTTGTATTAGTGTGGAAAAAACCACTTTTTGCACTTGTGTTAGTGTTGAAAAACCACTTTTCGCACTTGTGGTGGTGCAGGAAACCACTTTTCGCACTTGTATTAGTGTGGAAAAAACACTTTTCGCACTTGTGATAGTGTTGAAAAACCACTTTTCGCACTTGTGTTAGTGTTGAAAAACCAGTTTTCACACTTGTGTTGGTGCAGGAAACCACTTTTGCACTTGTATTAGTGTGGAAAAAACACTTTTTGCACTTGTGATAGTGTTGAAAAACCACTTTTCGCACTTGTGTTAGTGTTGAAAATCCACTTTTCGCACTTGTGTTGGTGCAGGAAACCACTTTTGCACTTGTATTAGTGTGGAAAAACCACTTTTCGCACTTGTGTTAGTGTTGAAAAACCACTTTTCGCACTTATGTTAGTGTTGAAAAACCACTTTTCACACTTGTGTTAGTGTTGAAAAACCACTTTTCGCACTTGTGTTGGTGCAGGAAACCACTTTTGCACTTGTATTTGTGTGGAAAAAACACTTTTTGCACTTGTGTTAGTGTTGAAAAACCACTTTTCGCACTTGCGTTAGTGTTGAAAAACCACTTTTCGCACTTGTGTTCGTGTTGAAAAACCACTTTTCGCACTTGTGTTAGTGTTGAAAAACCACATTTCGCACTTGTGTTAGTGTTGAAAAACCACTTTTCGCACTTGTGTTGATGCAGCAAACCACTTTTGCACTTGTATTAGTGTGGAAAAAACACTTTTTGCACTTGTGATAGTGTTGAAAAACCACATTTTGCACTTGTGTTAGTGTTGAAAAACCACTTTTCGCACTTATGTTGGTGCAGGAGACCACTTTTGCACTTGTATTAGTGTGGAAAAATCACTTTTTGCACTTGTGATAGTGTTGAAAAACCACTTTTCGCACTTGTGTTGGTGCAGGAAACCACTTTTGCACTTGTAATAGTGTGGAAAAAACACTCTTTGCACTTGTGATAGTGTTGAAAAACCACTTTTCGCACTTATGTTAGTGTTGAAAAACCACTTTTCGCAATTGTGTTAGTGTTGAAAAACCACTTTTCGCACTTGTGTTGGTGCAGGAAACCACTTTTGCACTTGTATTAGTGTTGAAAAACCACTTTTCGCACTTGTGTTTCTGTTGAAAAACCAGTTTTCGCACTTGTGTTTGTGCAGCAAACCACTTTTGCACTTGTATTAGTGTGGAAAAACCACTTTTCGCACTTGTGTTAGTGTTGAAAAACCACTTTTCGCACTTGTGTTACTGTTGAAAAACCACTTTTCACACCTGTGTTAGTGTTGAAAAACCACTTTTTGCACTTGTGTTGGTGCAGGAACCACTTTTGCACTTGTATTAGTGTGGAAAAACCACTTTTCGCACTTGTGTTAGTGTTGAAAAACCACTTTTCGCACCTGTGTTAGTGTTGAAAAACCACTTTTCGCACTTGTGTTGGTGCAGGAAACCACTTTTGCACTTGTATTAGTGTGGAAAAAACCACTTTTTGCACTTGTGTTAGTGTTGAAAAACCACTTTTCGCACTTGTGTTGGTGCAGGAAACCACTTTTGCACTTGTATTAGTGTGGAAAAAACACTTTTTGCACTTGTGATAGTGTTGAAAAACCACTTTTAGCACTTGTGTTAGTGTTGAAAAACCACTTTTCGCACTTGTGTTGGTGCAGGAAACCACTTTTGCACTTGTATTAGTGTGGAAAAACCACTTTTCGCACTTGTGTTGGTGCAGGAAACCACTTTTGCACTTGTATTAGTGTGGAAAAAACACTTTTTGCACTTGTGATAGTGTTGAAAAACCACTTTTCGCACTTGTGTTAGTGTTGAAAATCCACTTTTCCCACTTGTGTTGGTGCAGGAAACCACTTTTGCACTTGTATTAGTGTGGAAAAACCACTTTTCGCACTTGTGTTAGTGTTGAAAAACCACTTTTCGCACTTGTGTTAGTGTTGAAAAACCACTTTTCCCACTTGTGTTGGTGCAGGAAACCACTTTTGCACTTGTATTAGTGTGGAAAAAACACTTTTTGCACTTGTGATAGTGTTGAAAAACCACTTTTCGCACTTGTGTTAGTGTTGAAAAACCAGTTTTCGCACTTGTGTTGGTGCAGGAAACCACTTTTGCACTTGTATTAGTGTGGAAAAACCACTTTTCGCACTTGTGTTAGTGTTGAAAAACCACTTTTCGCACTTGTGTTAGTGTTGAAAAACCACATTTCGCACTTGTGTTAGTGTTGAAAAACCACTTTTTGCACTTGTGTTGGTGCAGGAAACCACTTTTGCCCTTGTATTAGTGTGGAAAAACCACTTTTCGCACTTGTGTTAGTGTTGAAAAACCACTTTTCGCACTTGTGTTAGTGTTGAAAAACCACTTTTCGCACTTGTGTTGGTGCAGGAAACCACTTTTGCACTTGTATTAGTGTGGAAAAAACCACTTTTTGCACTTGTGTTAGTGTTGAAAAACCACTTTTCGCACTTGTGGTGGTGCAGGAAACCACTTTTCGCACTTGTATTAGTGTGGAAAAAACACTTTTCGCACTTGTGATAGTGTTGAAAAACCACTTTTCGCACTTGTGTTAGTGTTGAAAAACCAGTTTTCACACTTGTGTTGGTGCAGGAAACCACTTTTGCACTTGTATTAGTGTGGAAAAAACACTTTTTGCACTTGTGATAGTGTTGAAAAACCACTTTTCGCACTTGTGTTAGTGTTGAAAATCCACTTTTCGCACTTGTGTTGGTGCAGGAAACCACTTTTGCACTTGTATTAGTGTGGAAAAACCACTTTTCGCACTTGTGTTAGTGTTGAAAAACCACTTTTCGCACTTATGTTAGTGTTGAAAAACCACTTTTCACACTTGTGTTAGTGTTGAAAAACCACTTTTCGCACTTGTGTTGGTGCAGGAAACCACTTTTGCACTTGTATTTGTGTGGAAAAAACACTTTTTGCACTTGTGTTAGTGTTGAAAAACCACTTTTCGCACTTGCGTTAGTGTTGAAAAACCACTTTTCGCACTTGTGTTCGTGTTGAAAAACCACTTTTCGCACTTGTGTTAGTGTTGAAAAACCACATTTCGCACTTGTGTTAGTGTTGAAAAACCACTTTTCGCACTTGTGTTGATGCAGCAAACCACTTTTGCACTTGTATTAGTGTGGAAAAAACACTTTTTGCACTTGTGATAGTGTTGAAAAACCACATTTTGCACTTGTGTTAGTGTTGAAAAACCACTTTTCGCACTTATGTTGGTGCAGGAGACCACTTTTGCACTTGTATTAGTGTGGAAAAATCACTTTTTGCACTTGTGATAGTGTTGAAAAACCACTTTTCGCACTTGTGTTGGTGCAGGAAACCACTTTTGCACTTGTAATAGTGTGGAAAAAACACTCTTTGCACTTGTGATAGTGTTGAAAAACCACTTTTCGCACTTATGTTAGTGTTGAAAAACCACTTTTCGCAATTGTGTTAGTGTTGAAAAACCACTTTTCGCACTTGTGTTGGTGCAGGAAACCACTTTTGCACTTGTATTAGTGTTGAAAAACCACTTTTCGCACTTGTGTTTCTGTTGAAAAACCAGTTTTCGCACTTGTGTTTGTGCAGCAAACCACTTTTGCACTTGTATTAGTGTGGAAAAACCACTTTTCGCACTTGTGTTAGTGTTGAAAAACCACTTTTCGCACTTGTGTTACTGTTGAAAAACCACTTTTCACACCTGTGTTAGTGTTGAAAAACCACTTTTTGCACTTGTGTTGGTGCAGGAACCACTTTTGCACTTGTATTAGTGTGGAAAAACCACTTTTCGCACTTGTGTTAGTGTTGAAAAACCACTTTTCGCACCTGTGTTAGTGTTGAAAAACCACTTTTCGCACTTGTGTTGGTGCAGGAAACCACTTTTGCACTTGTATTAGTGTGGAAAAAACCACTTTTTGCACTTGTGTTAGTGTTGAAAAACCACTTTTCGCACTTGTGTTGGTGCTGGAAACCACTTTTCGCACTTGTATTAGTGTGGAAAAAACACTTTTCGCACTTGTGATAGTGTTGAAAAACCACTTTTCGCACTTGTGTTAGTGTTGAAAAACCAGTTTTCACACTTGTGTTGGTGCAGGAAACCACTTATGCACTTGTATTAGTGTGGAAAAAACACTTTTTGCACTTGTGATAGTGTTGAAAAACCACTTTTCGCACTTGTGTTAGTGTTGAAAATCCACTTTTCGCACTTGTGTTGGTGCAGGAAACCACTTTTGCACTTGTATTAGTGTGGAAAAACCACTTTTCGCACTTGTGTTAGTGTTGAAAAACCACTTTTCGCACTTAAGTTAGTGTTGAAAAACCACTTTTCGCACTTGTGTTAGTGTTGAAAAACCACTTTTCGCACTTGTGTTGGTGCAGGAAACCACTTTTGCACTTGTATTTGTGTGGAAAAAACACTTTTTGCACTTGTGTTAGTGTTGAAAAACCACTTTTCGCACTTGTGTTAGTGTTGAAAAACCACTTTTTGCACTTGTGTTAGTGTTGAAAAACCACTTTTCGCACTTGTGTTAGTGTTGAAAAACCACTTTTCGCACTTGTGTTAGTGTTGAAAAACCACTTTTCGCACTTGTGTTGATGCAGCAAACCACTTTTGCACTTGTATTAGTGTGGAAAAAACACTTTTTGCACTTGTGATAGTGTTGAAAAAACACTTTTTGCACTTGTGTTAGTGTTGAAAAACCACTTTTCGCACTTGTGTTGGTGCAGGAAAGCACTTTTTCACTTGTATTAGTGTGGAAAAAACACTTTTTGCACTTGTGATAGTGTTGAAAAACCACTTTTCGCACTTGTGTTGGTGCAGGAAACCACTTTTGCACTTGTATTAGTGTGGAAAAAACACTTTTTGCACTTGTGATAGTGTTGAAAAACCACTTTTCGCACTTGTGTTAGTGTTGAAAAACCACTTTTCGCACTTGTGTTGGTGCAGGAAACCACTTTTGTACTTGTATTAGTGTGGAAAAAACACTTTTTGCACTTGTGATAGTGTTGAAAAACCACTTTTCGCACTTGTGTTAGTGTTGAAAAACCACTTTTCGCACTTGTGTTGGTGCAGGAAACCACTTTTGCACTTGTATTAGTGTGGAAAAAACACTTTTCGCACTTGTGTTAGTGTTGAAAAACCAGTTTTCGCACTTGTGTTGGTGCAGGAAACCACTTTTGCACTTGTATTAGTGTGGAAAAATCACTTTTTGCACTTGTGATAGTGTTGAAAAACCACTTTTCGCACTTGTGTTAGTGTTGAAAAACCACTTTTCGCACTTGTGTTAGTGTTGAAAAACCACTTTTCGCACTTGTGTTGGTGAAGGAAACCACTTTTGCAATTGTATTAGTGTGGAAAAACCACTTTTTGCACTTGTGTTAGTGTTGAAAAACCACTTTTCGCACTTGTGGTAGTGCAGGAAACCACTTTTCGCACTTGTATTAGTGTGGAAAAAACACTTTTCGCACTTGTGATAGTGTTGAAAAACCACTTTTCGCACTTGTGTTAGTGTTGAAAAACCAGTTTTCACACTTGTGTTGGTGCAGGAAACCACTTTTGCACTTGTATTAGTGTGGAAAAAACACTTTTTGCACTTGTGATAGTGTTGAAAAACCACTTTTCGCACTTGTGTTAGTGTTGAAAATCCACTTTTCGCACTTGTGTTGGTGCAGGAAACCACTTTTGCACTTGTATTAGTGTGGAAAAACCACTTTTCGCACTTGTGTTAGTGTTGAAAAACCACTTTTCGCACTTATGTTAGTGTTGAAAAACCACTTTTCGCACTTGTGTTAGTGTTGAAAAACCACTTTTCGCACTTGTGTTGGTGCAGGAAACCACTTTTGCACTTGTATTTGTGTGGAAAAAACACTTTTTGCACTTGTGTTAGTGTTGAAAAACCACTTTTCGCACTTGCGTTAGTGTTGAAAAACCACTTTTCGCACTTGTGTTAGTGTTTAAAAACCACTTTTCGCACTTGTGTTAGTGTTGAAAAACCACTTTTCGCACTTGTGTTAGTGTTGAAAAACCACTTTTCGCACTTGTGCTGATGCAGCAAACCACTTTTGCACTTGTATTAGTGTGGAAAAAACACTTTTTGCACTTGTGATAGTGTTGAAAAACCACATTTTGCACTTGTGTTAGTGTTGAAAAACCACTTTTCGCACTTATGTTGGTGCAGGAGACCACTTTTGCACTTGTATTAGTGTGGAAAAATCACTTTTTGCACTTGTGATAGTGTTGAAAAACCACTTTTCGCACTTGTGTTGGTGCAGGAAACCACTTTTGCACTTGTATTAGTGTGGAAAAAACACTCTTTGCACTTGTGATAGTGTTGAAAAACCACTTTTCGCACTTATGTTAGTGTTGAAAAACCACTTTTCGCAATTGTGTTAGTGTTGAAAAACCACTTTTCGCACTTGTGTTGGTGCAGGAAACCACTTTTGCACTTGTATTAGTGTTGAAAAACCACTTTTCGCACTTGTGTTTCTGTTGAAAAACCAGTTTTCGCACTTGTGTTTGTGCAGGAAACCACTTTTGCACTTGTATTAGTGTGGAAAAACCACTTTTCGCACTTGTGTTAGTGTTGAAAAACCACTTTTCGCACTTGTGTTACTGTCGAAAAACCACTTTTCACACTTGTGTTAGTGTTGAAAAACCACTTTTTGCACTTGTGTTGGTGCAGGAACCACTTTTGCACTTGTATTAGTGTGGAAAAACCACTTTTCGCACTTGTGTTAGTGTTGAAAAACCACTTTTCGCACCTGTGTTAGTGTTGAAAAACCACTTTTCGCACTTGTGTTGGTGCAGGAAACCACTTTTGCACTTGTATTAGTGTGGAAAAAACCACTTTTTGCACTTGTGTTAGTGTTGAAAAACCACTTTTCGCACTTGTGTTGGTGCAGGAAACCACTTTTCGCACTTGTATTAGTGTGGAAAAAACACTTTTCGCACTTGTGATAGTGTTGAAAAACCACTTTTCGCACTTGTGTTAGTGTTGAAAAACCAGTTTTCACACTTGTCTTGGTGCAGGAAACCACTTATGCACTTGTATTAGTGTGGAAAAAACACTTTTTGCACTTGTGATAGTGTTGAAAAACCACTTTTCGCACTTGTGTTAGTGTTGAAAATCCACTTTTCGCACTTGTGTTGGTGCAGGAAACCACTTTTGCACTTGTATTAGTGTGGAAAAACCACTTTTCGCACTTGTGTTAGTGTTGAAAAACCACTTTTCGCACTTATGGTAGTGTTGAAAAACCACTTTTCGCACTTGTGTTAGTGTTGAAAAACCACTTTTCGCACTTGTGTTGGTGCAGGAAACCACTTTTGCACTTGTATTTGTGTGGAAAAAACACTTTTTGCACTTGTGTTAGTGTTGAAAAACCACTTTTCGCACTTGTGTTAGTGTTGAAAAACCACTTTTTGCACTTGTGTTAGTGTTGAAAAACCACTTTTCGCACTTGTGTTAGTGTTGAAAAACCACTTTTCGCACTTGTGTTAGTGTTGAAAAACCACTTTTCGCACTTGTGTTGATGCAGCAAACCACTTTTGCACTTGTATTAGTGTGGAAAAAACACTTTTTGCACTTGTGAAAGTGTTGAAAAAAGACTTTTTGCACTTGTGTTAGTGTTGAAAAACCACTTTTCGCACTTGTGTTGGTGCAGGAAAGCACTTTTGCACTTGTATTAGTGTGGAAAAAACACTTTTTGCACTTGTGATAGTGTTGAAAAACCACTTTTCGCACTTGTGTTGGTGCAGGAAACCACTTTTGCACTTGTATTAGTGTGGAAAAAACACTTTTTGCACTTGTGATAGTGTTGAAAAGCCACTTTTCGCACTTGTGTTGGTGTTGAAAAACCAGTTTTCGCATTTGTGTTGGTCCAGGAAACCACTTTTGCACTTGTATTAGTGTGGAAAAAATACTTTTTGCACTTGTGATAGTGTTGAAAAACCACTTTTCGCACTTGTGTTAGTGTTGAAAAACCACTTTTCGCACTTGTGTTGGTGCAGGAAACCACTTTTGCACTTGTATTAGTGTGGAAAAAACACTTTTCGCACTTGTGTTAGTGTTGAAAAACCAGTTTTCGCACTTGTGTTGGTGCAGGAAACCACTTTTGCACTTGTATTAGTGTGGAAAAAACACTTTTTGCACTTGTGATAGTGTTGAAAAACCACTTTTCGCACTTGTGTTAGTGTTGAAAAACCACTTTTCGCACTTGTGTTAGTGTTGAAAAACCACTTTTCGCACTTGTGTTGGTGAAGGAAACCACTTTTGCAATTGTATTAGTGTGGAAAAAACACATTTTGCACTTGTGATAGTGTTGAAAAACCACTTTTCACACTTGTGTTGGTGCAGGAAACCACTTTTGCACTTTTATTAGTGTGGAAAAAACACTTTTTGCACTTGTGACAGTGTTGAAAAAACACTTTTCGCACTTGTGTTAGTGTTGAAAATCCACTTTTCCCACTTGTGTTGGTGCAGGAAACCACTTTTGCACTTGTATTAGTGTGGAAAAAGCACTTTTTGCACTTGTGATAGTGTTGAAAAACCACTTTCGCACTTGTGTTAGTGTTGAAAAACCACTTTTCGCACTTGTGTTGGTGCAGGAACCCACTTTTGCACTTGTATTAGTGTGGAAAAACCACTTTTCGCGCTTGTGTTAGTGTTGAAAAACCACTTTTCGCACTTGTGTTAGTGTTGAAAACCACTTTTCGTACTTGTGTTGGTGCAGGAAACCACTTTTGCACTTTTATTAGTGTGGAAAAACCACTTTTCGCACTTGTGTTGGTGCAGGAAACCACTTTTCGCACTTGTATTAGTGTGGAAAAAACACTTTTCGCACTTGTGATAGTGTTGAAAAACCACTTTTCGCACTTGTGTTAGTGTTGAAAAACCAGTTTTCACACTTGTGTTGGTGCAGGAAACCACTTATGCACTTGTATTAGTGTGGAAAAAACACTTTTTGCACTTGTGATAGTGTTGAAAAACCACTTTTCGCACTTGTGTTAGTGTTGAAAATCCACTTTTCGCACTTGTGTTGGTGCAGGAAACCACTTTTGCACTTGTATTAGTGTGGAAAAACCACTTTTCGCACTTGTGTTAGTGTTGAAAAACCACTTTTCGCACTTATGTTAGTGTTGAAAAACCACTTTTCGCACTTGTGTTAGTGTTGAAAAACCACTTTTCGCACTTGTGTTGGTGCAGGAAACCACTTTTGCACTTGTATTTGTGTGGAAAAAACACTTTTTGCACTTGTGTTATTGTTGAAAAACCTCTTTTCGCACTTGTGTTAGTGTTGAAAAACCACTTTTTGCACTTGTGTTAGTGTTGAAAAACCACTTTTCGCACTTGTGTTAGTGTTGAAAAACCACTTTTCGCACTTGTGTTAGTGTTGAAAAACCACTTTTCGCACTTGTGTTGATGCAGCAAACCACTTTTGCACTTGTATTAGTGTGGAAAAAACACTTTTTGCACTTGTGATAGTGTTGAAAAAACACTTTTTGCACTTGTGTGAGTGTTGAAAAACCACTTTTCGCACTTGTGTTGGTGCAGGAAAGCACTTTTGCACTTGTATTAGTGTGGAAAAAACACTTTTTGCACTTGTGATAGTGTTGAAAAACCACTTTTCGCACTTGTGTTGGTGCAGGAAACCACTTTTGCACTTGTATTAGTGTGGAAAAAACACTTTTTGCACTTGTGATAGTGTTGAAAAACCACTTTTCGCACTTGTGTTGGTGTTGAAAAACCAGTTTTCGCATTTGTGTTGGTGCAGGAAACCACTTTTGCACTTGTATTAGTGTGGAAAAAACACTTTTTGCACTTGTGATAGTGTTAAAAAACCCACTTTTCGCACTTGTGTTAGTGTTGAAAAACCACTTTTCGCACTTGTGTTGGTGCAGGAAACCACTTTTGTACTTGTATTAGTGTGGAAAAAACACTTTTTGCACTTGTGATAGTGTTGAAAAACCACTTTTCGCACTTGTGTTAGTGTTGAAAAACCACTTTTCGCACTTGTGTTGGTGCAGGAAACCACTTTTGCACTTGTATTAGTGTGGAAAAAACACTTTTCGCACTTGTGTTAGTGTTGAAAAACCAGTTTTCGCACTTGTGTTGGTGCAGGAAACCACTTTTGCACTTGTATTAGTGTGGAAAAAACACTTTTCGCACTTGTGTTAGTGTTGAAAAACCACTTTTCGCACTTGTGTTGGTGAAGGAAACCACTTTTGCAATTGTATTAGTGTGGAAAAACCACTTTTTGCACTTGTGTTAGTGTTGAAAAACCACTTTTCGCACTTGTGGTAGTGCAGGAAACCACTTTTCGCACTTGTATTAGTGTGGAAAAAACACTTTTCGCACTTGTGATAGTGTTGAAAAACCACTTTTCGCACTTGTGTTAGTGTTGAAAAACCAGTTTTCACACTTGTGTTGGTGCAGGAAACCACTTTTGCACTTGTATTAGTGTGGAAAAAACACTTTTTGCACTTGTGATAGTGTTGAAAAACCACTTTTCGCACTTGTGTTAGTGTTGAAAATCCACTTTTCGCACTTGTGTTGGTGCAGGAAACCACTTTTGCACTTGTATTAGTGTGGAAAAACCACTTTTCGCACTTGTGTTAGTGTTGAAAAACCACTTTTCGCACTTATGTTAGTGTTGAAAAACCACTTTTCGCACTTGTGTTAGTGTTGAAAAACCACTTTTCGCACTTGTGTTGGTGCAGGAAACCACTTTTGCACTTGTATTTGTGTGGAAAAAACACTTTTTGCACTTGTGTTAGTGTTGAAAAACCACTTTTCGCACTTGCGTTAGTGTTGAAAAACCACTTTTCGCACTTGTGTTAGTGTTGAAAAACCACTTTTCGCACTTGTGTTAGTGTTGAAAAACCACTTTTCGCACTTGTGTTAGTGTTGAAAAACCACTTTTCGCACTTGTGTTGATGCAGCAAACCACTTTTGCACTTGTATTAGTGTGGAAAAAACACTTTTTGCACTTGTGATAGTGTTGAAAAACCACATTTTGCACTTGTGTTAGTGTTGAAAAACCACTTTTCGCACTTATGTTGGTGCAGGAGACCACTTTTGCACTTGTATTAGTGTGGAAAAATCACTTTTTGCACTTGTGATAGTGTTGAAAAACCACTTTTCGCACTTGTGTTGGTGCAGGAAACCACTTTTGCACTTGTATTAGTGTGGAAAAAACACTCTTTGCACTTGTGATAGTGTTGAAAAACCACTTTTCGCACTTATGTTAGTGTTGAAAAACCACTTTTCGCAATTGTGTTAGTGTTGAAAAACCACTTTTCGCACTTGTGTTGGTGCAGGAAACCACTTTTGCACTTGTATTAGTGTTGAAAAACCACTTTTCGCACTTGTGTTTCTGTTGAAAAACCAGTTTTCGCACTTGTGTTTGTGCAGGAAACCACTTTTGCACTTGTATTAGTGTGGAAAAACCACTTTTCGCACTTGTGTTAGTGTTGAAAAACCACTTTTCGCACTTGTGTTACTGTCGAAAAACCACTTTTCACACTTGTGTTAGTGTTGAAAAACCACTTTTTGCACTTGTGTTGGTGCAGGAACCACTTTTGCACTTGTATTAGTGTGGAAAAACCACTTTTCGCACTTGTGTTAGTGTTGAAAAACCACTTTTCGCACCTGTGTTAGTGTTGAAAAACCACTTTTCGCACTTGTGTTGGTGCAGGAAACCACTTTTGCACTTGTATTAGTGTGGAAAAAACCACTTTTTGCACTTGTGTTAGTGTTGAAAAACCACTTTTCGCACTTGTGTTGGTGCAGGAAACCACTTTTCGCACTTGTATTAGTGTGGAAAAAACACTTTTCGCACTTGTGATAGTGTTGAAAAACCACTTTTCGCACTTGTGTTAGTGTTGAAAAACCAGTTTTCACACTTGTCTTGGTGCAGGAAACCACTTATGCACTTGTATTAGTGTGGAAAAAACACTTTTTGCACTTGTGATAGTGTTGAAAAACCACTTTTCGCACTTGTGTTAGTGTTGAAAATCCACTTTTCGCACTTGTGTTGGTGCAGGAAACCACTTTTGCACTTGTATTAGTGTGGAAAAACCACTTTTCGCACTTGTGTTAGTGTTGAAAAACCACTTTTCGCACTTATGGTAGTGTTGAAAAACCACTTTTCGCACTTGTGTTAGTGTTGAAAAACCACTTTTCGCACTTGTGTTGGTGCAGGAAACCACTTTTGCACTTGTATTTGTGTGGAAAAAACACTTTTTGCACTTGTGTTAGTGTTGAAAAACCACTTTTCGCACTTGTGTTAGTGTTGAAAAACCACTTTTTGCACTTGTGTTAGTGTTGAAAAACCACTTTTCGCACTTGTGTTAGTGTTGAAAAACCACTTTTCGCACTTGTGTTAGTGTTGAAAAACCACTTTTCGCACTTGTGTTGATGCAGCAAACCACTTTTGCACTTGTATTAGTGTGGAAAAAACACTTTTTGCACTTGTGATAGTGTTGAAAAAAGACTTTTTGCACTTGTGTTAGTGTTGAAAAACCACTTTTCGCACTTGTGTTGGTGCAGGAAAGCACTTTTGCACTTGTATTAGTGTGGAAAAAACACTTTTTGCACTTGTGATAGTGTTGAAAAACCACTTTTCGCACTTGTGTTGGTGCAGGAAACCACTTTTGCACTTGTATTAGTGTGGAAAAAACACTTTTTGCACTTGTGATAGTGTTGAAAAGCCACTTTTCGCACTTGTGTTGGTGTTGAAAAACCAGTTTTCGCATTTGTGTTGGTCCAGGAAACCACTTTTGCACTTGTATTAGTGTGGAAAAAATACTTTTTGCACTTGTGATAGTGTTGAAAAACCACTTTTCGCACTTGTGTTAGTGTTGAAAAACCACTTTTCGCACTTGTGTTGGTGCAGGAAACCACTTTTGCACTTGTATTAGTGTGGAAAAAACACTTTTCGCACTTGTGTTAGTGTTGAAAAACCAGTTTTCGCACTTGTGTTGGTGCAGGAAACCACTTTTGCACTTGTATTAGTGTGGAAAAAACACTTTTTGCACTTGTGATAGTGTTGAAAAACCACTTTTCGCACTTGTGTTAGTGTTGAAAAACCACTTTTCGCACTTGTGTTAGTGTTGAAAAACCACTTTTCGCACTTGTGTTGGTGAAGGAAACCACTTTTGCAATTGTATTAGTGTGGAAAAAACACTTTTTGCACTTGTGATAGTGTTGAAAAACCACTTTTCACACTTGTGTTGGTGCAGGAAACCACTTTTGCACTTTTATTAGTGTGGAAAAAACACTTTTTGCACTTGTGACAGTGTTGAAAAAACACTTTTCGCACTTGTGTTAGTGTTGAAAATCCACTTTTCCCACTTGTGTTGGTGCAGGAAACCACTTTTGCACTTGTATTAGTGTGGAAAAAGCACTTTTTGCACTTGTGATAGTGTTGAAAAACCACTTTCGCACTTGTGTTAGTGTTGAAAAACCACTTTTCGCACTTGTGTTGGTGCAGGAACCCACTTTTGCACTTGTATTAGTGTGGAAAAACCACTTTTCGCGCTTGTGTTAGTGTTGAAAAACCACTTTTCGCACTTGTGTTAGTGTTGAAAACCACTTTTCGTACTTGTGTTGGTGCAGGAAACCACTTTTGCACTTTTATTAGTGTGGAAAAACCACTTTTCGCACTTGTGTTGGTGCAGGAAACCACTTTTCGCACTTGTATTAGTGTGGAAAAAACACTTTTCGCACTTGTGATAGTGTTGAAAAACCACTTTTCGCACTTGTGTTAGTGTTGAAAAACCAGTTTTCACACTTGTGTTGGTGCAGGAAACCACTTATGCACTTGTATTAGTGTGGAAAAAACACTTTTTGCACTTGTGATAGTGTTGAAAAACCACTTTTCGCACTTGTGTTAGTGTTGAAAATCCACTTTTCGCACTTGTGTTGGTGCAGGAAACCACTTTTGCACTTGTATTAGTGTGGAAAAACCACTTTTCGCACTTGTGTTAGTGTTGAAAAACCACTTTTCGCACTTATGTTAGTGTTGAAAAACCACTTTTCGCACTTGTGTTAGTGTTGAAAAACCACTTTTCGCACTTGTGTTGGTGCAGGAAACCACTTTTGCACTTGTATTTGTGTGGAAAAAACACTTTTTGCACTTGTGTTATTGTTGAAAAACCTCTTTTCGCACTTGTGTTAGTGTTGAAAAACCACTTTTTGCACTTGTGTTAGTGTTGAAAAACCACTTTTCGCACTTGTGTTAGTGTTGAAAAACCACTTTTCGCACTTGTGTTAGTGTTGAAAAACCACTTTTCGCACTTGTGTTGATGCAGCAAACCACTTTTGCACTTGTATTAGTGTGGAAAAAACACTTTTTGCACTTGTGATAGTGTTGAAAAAACACTTTTTGCACTTGTGTGAGTGTTGAAAAACCACTTTTCGCACTTGTGTTGGTGCAGGAAAGCACTTTTGCACTTGTATTAGTGTGGAAAAAACACTTTTTGCACTTGTGATAATGTTGAAAAACCACTTTTCGCACTTGTGTTGGTGCAGGAAACCACTTTTGCACTTGTATTAGTGTGGAAAAAACACTTTTTGCACTTGTGATAGTGTTGAAAAACCACTTTTCGCACTTGTGTTGGTGTTGAAAAACCAGTTTTCGCATTTGTGTTGGTGCAGGAAACCACTTTTGCACTTGTATTAGTGTGGAAAAAACACTTTTTGCACTTGTGATAGTGTTAAAAAACCACTTTTCGCACTTGTGTTAGTGTTGAAAAACCACTTTTCGCACTTGTGTTGGTGCAGGAAACCACTTTTGTACTTGTATTAGTGTGGAAAAAACACTTTTTGCACTTGTGATAGTGTTGAAAAACCACTTTTCGCACTTGTGTTAGTGTTGAAAAACCACTTTTCGCACTTGTGTTGGTGCAGGAAACCACTTTTGCACTTGTATTAGTGTGGAAAAAACACTTTTCGCACTTGTGTTAGTGTTGAAAAACCAGTTTTCGCACTTGTGTTGGTGCAGGAAACCACTTTTGCACTTGTATTAGTGTGGAAAAAACACTTTTTGCACTTGTGATAGTGTTGAAAAACCACTTTTCGCACTTGTGTTAGTGTTGAAAAACCACTTTTCGCACTTGTGTTGGTGCAGGAAACCCTTTTGGACTTGTATTAGTGTGGAAAAAACACTTTTCGCACTTGTGTTAGTGTTGAAAAACCAGTTTTCGCACTTGTGTTGGTGCAGGAAACCACTTTTGCACTTGTATTAGTGTGGAAAAAACACTTTTTGCACTTGTGATAGTGTTGAAAAACCACTTTTCGCACTTGTGTTAGTGTTGAAAAACCACTTTTCGCACTTGTGTTAGTGTTGAAAAACCACTTTTCGCACTTGTGTTGGTGAAGGAAACCACTTTTGCAACTGTATTAGTGTGGAAAAAACACTTTTTGCACTTGTGATAGTGTTGAAAAACCACTTTTCACACTTGTGTTGGTGCAGGAAACCACTTTTGCACTTTTATTAGTGTGGAAAAAACACTTTTTGCACTTGTGACAGTGTTGAAAAAACACTTTTCGCACTTGTGTTAGTGTTGAAAATCCACTTTTCCCACTTGTGTTGGTGCAGGAAACCACTTTTGCACTTGTATTAGTGTGGAAAAAGCACTTTTTGCACTTGTGATAGTGTTGAAAAACCACTTTCGCACTTGTGTTAGTGTTGAAAAACCACTTTTCGCACTTGTGTTGGTGCAGGAACCCACTTTTGCACTTGTATTAGTGTGGAAAAACCACTTTTCGCACTTGTGTTAGTGTTGAAAAACCACTTTTCGCACTTGTGTTAGTGTTGAAAACCACTTTTCGTACTTTTTTTGGTGCAGGAAACCACTTTTGCACTTTTATTAGTGTGGAAAAACCACTTTTCGCACTTGTGTTGGTGCAGGAAACCACTTTTCGCACTTGTATTAGTGTGGAAAAAACACTTTTCGCACTTGTGATAGTGTTGAAAAACCACTTTTCGCACTTGTGTTAGTGTTGAAAATCCACTTTTCGCACTTGTGTTGGTGCAGGAAACCACTTTTGCACTTGTATTAGTGTGGAAAAACCACTTTTCGCACTTGTGTTAGTGTTGAAAAACCACTTTTCGCACTTATGTTAGTGTTGAAAAACCACTTTTCGCACTTGTGTTAGTGTTGAAAAACCACTTTTCGCACTTGTGTTGGTGCAGGAAACCACTTTTGCACTTGTATTTGTGTGGAAAAAACACTTTTTGCACTTGTGTTAGTGTTGAAAAACCACTTTTCGCACTTGTGTTAGTGTTGAAAAACCACTTTTTGCACTTGTGTTAGTGTTGAAAAACCACTTTTCGCACTTGTGTTAGTGTTGAAAAACCACTTTTCACACTTGTGTTAGTGTTGAAAAACCACTTTTCGCACTTGTGTTGATGCAGCAAACCACTTTTGCACTTGTATTAGTCTGGAAAAAACACTTTTTGCACTTGTGATAGTGTTGAAAAAACACTTTTTGCACTTGTGTTAGTGTTGAAAAACCACTTTTCGCACTTGTGTTGGTGCAGGAAAGCACTTTTGCACTTGTATTAGTGTGGAAAAAACACTTTTTGCACTTGTGATAGTGTTGAAAAACCACTTTTCGCACTTGTGTTGGTGCAGGAAACCACTTTTGCACTTGTATTAGTGTGGAAAAAACACTTTTTGCACTTGTGATAGTGTTGAAAAACCACTTTTCGCACTTGTGTTAGTGTTGAAAAACCACTTTTCGCACTTGTGTTGGTGCAGGAAACCACTGTTGTACTTGTATTAGTGTGGAAAAAACACTTTTTGCACTTGTGATAGTGTTGAAAAACCAATTTTCGCACTTGTGTTAGTGTTGAAAAACCACTTTTCGCACTTGTGTTGGTGCAGTAAACCACTTTTGCACTTGTATTAGTGTGGAAAAAACACTTTTCGCACTTGTGTTAGTGTTGAAAAACCAGTTTTCGCACTTGTGTTGGTGCAGGAAACCACTTTTGCACTTGTATTAGTGTGGAAAAAACACTTTTTGCACTTGTGATAGTGTTGAAAAACGACTTTTCGCACTTGTGTTAGTGTTGAAAAACCATTTTTCGCACTTGTGTTAGTGTTGAAAAACCACTTTTCGCACTTGTGTTGGTGAAGGAAACCACTTTTGCAATTGTATTAGTGTGGAAAAAACACTTTTTGCACTTGTGATAGTGTTGAAAAACCACTTTTCACACTTGTGTTGGTGCAGGAAACCACTTTTGCACTTTTATTAGTGTGGAAAAAACACTTTTTGCACTTGTGACAGTGTTGAAAAAACACTTTTCGCACTTGTGTTAGTGTTGAAAATCCACTTTTCCCACTTGTGTTGGTGCAGGAAACCACTTTTGCACTTGTATTAGTGTGGAAAAACCACTTTTCGCACTTGTGTTAGTGTTGAAAAACCACTTTTCGCACTTGTGTTAGTGTTGAAACACCAGTTTTCGCACTTGTGTTGGTGCAGGAAACCACTTTTGCACTTGTATTAGTGTGGAAAAACCACTTTTCGCACTTGTGTTAGTGTTGAAAAACCACTTTTCGCACTTGTGTTAGTGTTGAAAAACCACTTTTCGCACTTGTGTTAGTGTTGAAAAACCACTTTTCGCACTTGTGTTAGTGTTGAAAAACCACTTTTTGCACTTGTGTTGGTGCAGGAAACCACTTTTGCACTTGTGTTAGTGTTGAAAAACCACTTTTCGCACTTGTGTTAGTGTTGAAAAACCACTTTTCGTACTTGTGTTGGTGCAGGAAACCACTTTTGCACTTTTATTAGTGTGGAAAAACCACTTTTCGCACTTGTGTTGGTGCAGGAAACCACTTTTCGCACTTGTATTAGTGTGGAAAAAACACTTTTCGCACTTGTGATAGTGTTGAAAAACCACTTTTCGCACTTGTGTTAGTGTTGAAAAACCAGTTTTCACACTTGTGTTGGTGCAGGAAACCACTTATGCACTTGTATTAGTGTGGAAAAAACACTTTTTGCACTTGTGATAGTGTTGAAAAACCACTTTTCGCACTTGTGTTAGTGTTGAAAATGCACTTTTCGCACTTGTGTTGGTGCAGGAAACCACTTTTGCACTTGTATTAGTGTGGAAAAACCACTTTTCGCACTTGTGTTAGTGTTGAAAAACCACTTTTCGCACTTATGTTAGTGTTGAAAAACCACTTTTCGCAGTTGTGTTAGTGTTGAAAAACCACTTTTCGCACTTGTGTTGGTGCAGGAAACCACTTTTGCACTTGTATTTGTGTGGAAAAAACACTTTTTGCACTTGTGTTAGTGTTGAAAAACCACTTTTCGCACTTGTGTTAGTGTTGAAAAACCACTTTTTGCACTTGTGTTAGTGTTGAAAAACCACTTTTCGCACTTGTGTTAGTGTTGAAAAACCACTTTTCGCACTTGTGTTAGTGTTGAAAAACCACTTTTCGCACTTGTGTTGATGCAGCAAACCACTTTTGCACTTGTATTAGTGTGGAAAAAACACTTTTTGCACTTGTGATAGTGTTGAAAAAACACTTTTTGCACTTGTGTTAGTGTTGAAAAACCACTTTTCGCACTTGTGTTGGTGCAGGAAAGCACTTTTGCACTTGTATTAGTGTGGAAAAAACACTTTTTGCACTTGTGATAGTGTTGAAAAACCACTTTTCGCACTTGTGTTGGTGCAGGAAACCACTTTTGCACTTGTATTAGTGTGGAAAAAACACTTTTTGCACTTGTGATAGTGTTGAAAAACCACTTTTCGCACTTGTGTTGGTGTTGAAAATTTCGCATTTGTGTTGGTGCAGGAAACCACTGTTTGCACTTGTATTAGTGTGGAAAAAACACTTTTTGCACTTGTGATAGTGTTAAAAAACCACTTTTCGCACTTGTGTTAGTGTTGAAAAACCACTTTTCGCACTTGTGTTGGTGCAGGAAACCACTTTTGTACTTGTATTAGTGTGGAAAAAACACGTTTTGCACTTGTGATAGTGTTGAAAAACCACTTTTCGCACTTGTGTTAGTGTTGAAAAACCACTTTTCGCACTTGTGTTGGTGCAGGAAACCACTTTTGCACTTGTATTAGTGTGGAAAAAACACTTTTCGCACTTGTGTTAGTGTTGAAAAACCAGTTTTCGCACTTGTTTTGGTGCAGGAAACCACTTTTGCACTTGTATTAGTGTGGAAAAAACACTTTTTGCACTTGTGATAGTGTTGAAAAACCACTTTTCGCACTTGTGTTAGTGTTGAAAAACCACTTTTCGCACTTGTGTTGGTGCAGGAAACCACTTTTGGACTTGTATTAGTGTGGAAAAAACACTTTTCGCACTTGTGTTAGTGTTGAAAAACCAGTTTTCGCACATGTGTTGGTGCAGGAAACCACTTTTGCACTTGTATTAGTGTGGAAAAAACACTTTTTGCACTTGTGATAGTGTTGAAAAACCACTTTTCGCACTTGTGTTAGTGTTGAAAAACCACTTTTCGCACTTGTGTTAGTGTTGAAAAACCACTTTTCGCACTTGTGTTGGTGAAGGAAACCACTTTTGCAATTGTATTAGTGTGGAAAAAACACTTTTTGCACTTGTGATAGTGTTGAAAAACCACTTTTCACACTTGTGTTGGTGCAGGAAACCACTTTTGCACTTTTATTAGTGTGGAAAAAACACTTTTTGCACTTGTGACAGTGTTGAAAAAACACTTTTCGCACTTGTGTTAGTGTTGAAAATCCACTTTTCCCACTTGTGTTGGTGCAGGAAACCACTTTTGCACTTGTATTAGTGTGGAAAAAGCACTTTTTGCACTTGTGATAGTGTTGAAAAACCACTTTCGCACTTGTGTTAGTGTTGAAAAACCACTTTTCGCACTTGTGTTGGTGCAGGAACCCACTTTTGCACTTGTATTAGTGTGGAAAAACCACTTTTCGCACTTATGTTAGTGTTGAAAAACCACTTTTCGCACTTGTGTTAGTGTTGAAAACCACTTTTCGTACTTTTTTTGGTGCAGGAAACCACTTTTGCACTTTTATTAGTGTGGAAAAACCACTTTTCGCACTTGTGTTGGTGCAGGAAACCACTTTTCGCACTTGTATTAGTGTGGAAAAAACACTTTTCGCACTTGTGATAGTGTTGAAAAACCACTTTTCGCACTTGTGTTAGTGTTGAAAAACCAGTTTTCACACTTGTGTTGGTGCAGGAAACCACTTATGCACTTGTATTAGTGTGGAAAAAACACTTTTTGCACTTGTGATAGTGTTGAAAAACCACTTTTCGCACTTGTGTTAGTGTTGAAAATCCACTTTTCGCACTTGTGTTGGTGCAGGAAACCACTTTTGCACCTGTATTAGTGTGGAAAAACCACTTTTCGCACTTGTGTTAGTGTTGAAAAACCACTTTTCGCACTTATGTTAGTGTTGAAAAACCACTTTTCGCACTTGTGTTAGTGTTGAAAAACCACTTTTCGCACTTGTGTTGGTGCAGGAAACCACTTTTGCACTTGTATTTGTGTGGAAAAAACACTTTTTGCACTTGTGTTAGTGTTGAAAAACCACTTTTCGCACTTGTGTTAGTGTTGAAAAACCACTTTTTGCACTTGTGTTAGTGTTGAAAAACCACTTTTCGCACTTGTGTTAGTGTTGAAAAACCACTTTTCGCACTTGTGTTAGTGTTGAAAAACCACTTTTCGCACTTGTGTTGATGCAGCAAACCACTTTTGCACTTGTATTAGTGTGGAAAAAACACTTTTTGCACTTGTGATATTGTTGAAAAAACACTTTTTGCACTTGTGTTAGTGTTGAAAAACCACTTTTCGCACTTGTGTTGGTGCAGGAAAGCACTTTTGCACTTGTCTTCGTGTGGAAAAAACACTTTTTGCACTTGTGATAGTGTTGAAAAACCACTTTTCGCACTTGTGTTGGTGCAGGAAACCACTTTTGCACTTGTATTAGTGTGGAAAAAACACTTTTTGCACTTGTGATAGTGTTGAAAAACCACTTTTCGCACTTGTGTTGGTGTTGAAAAACCAGTTTTCGCATTTGTGTTGGTGCAGGAAACCACTTTTGCACTTGTATTAGTGTGGAAAAAACACTTTTTGCACTTGTGATAGTGTTGAAAAACCACTTTTCGCACTTGTGTTAGTGTTGAAAAACCACTTTTCGCACTTGTGTTGGTGCAGGAAACCACTTTTGTACTTGTATTAGTGTGGAAAAAACACTTTTTGCACTTGTGATAGTGTTGAAAAACCACTTTTCGCACTTGTGTTAGTGTTGAAAAACCACTTTTCGCACTTGTGTTGGTGCAGTAAACCACTTTTGCACTTGTATTAGTGTGGAAAAAACACTTTTCGCACTTGTGTTAGTGTTGAAAAACCAGTTTTCGCACTTGTGTTGGTGCAGGAAACCACTTTTGCACTTGTATTAGTGTGGAAAAAACACTTTTTGCACTTGTGATAGTGTTGAAAAACCACTTTTCGCACTTGTGTTAGTGTTGAAAAACCACTTTTCGCACTTGTGTTAGTGTTGAAAAACCACTTTTCGCACTTGTGTTGGTGAAGGAAACCACTTTTGCAATTGTATTAGTGTGGAAAAAACACTTTTTGCACTTGTGATAGTGTTGAAAAACCACTTTTCACACTTGTGTTGGTGCAGGAAACCACTTTTGCACTTTTATTAGTGTGGAAAAAACACTTTTTGCACTTGTGACAGTGTTGAAAAAACACTTTTCGCACTTGTGTTAGTGTTGAAAATCCACTTTTCCCACTTGTGTTGGTGCAGGAAACCACTTTTGCACTTGTATTAGTGTGGAAAAACCACTTTTCGCACTTGTGTTAGTGTTGAAAAACCACTTTTCGCACTTGTGTTAGTGTTGAAAACCACTTTTCGTACTTGTGTTGGTGCAGGAAACCACTTTTGCACTTTTATTAGTGTGGAAAAACCACTTTTCGCACTTGTGTTAGTGTTAAAAAAACCACCTTTCGCACTTGTCTTAGTGTTGAAAAACCACTTTTCGCACTTGTGTTGGTGCAGGAAACCACTTTTGCACTTTTATTAGTGTGGAAAAAACACTTTTTGCACTTGTGACAGTGTTGAAAAAACACTTTTCGCACTTGTGTTAGTGTTGAAAATCCACTTTTCCCACTTGTGTTGGTGCAGGAAACCACTTTTGCACTTGTATTAGTGTGGAAAAAGCACTTTTTGCACTTGTGATAGTGTTGAAAAACCACTTTCGCACTTGTGTTAGTGTTGAAAAACCACTTTTCGCACTTGTGTTGGTGCAGGAACCCACTTTTGCACTTGTATTAGTGTGGAAAAACCACTTTTCGCACTTATGTTAGTGTTGAAAAACCACTTTTCGCACTTGTGTTAGTGTTGAAAACCACTTTTCGTACTTTTTTTGGTGCAGGAAACCACTTTTGCACTTTTATTAGTGTGGAAAAACCACTTTTCGCACTTGTGTTGGTGCAGGAAACCACTTTTCGCACTTGTATTAGTGTGGAAAAAACACTTTTCGCACTTGTGATAGTGTTGAAAAACCACTTTTCGCACTTGTGTTAGTGTTGAAAAACCAGTTTTCACACTTGTGTTGGTGCAGGAAACCACTTATGCACTTGTATTAGTGTGGAAAAAACACTTTTTGCACTTGTGATAGTGTTGAAAAACCACTTTTCGCACTTGTGTTAGTGTTGAAAATCCACTTTTCGCACTTGTGTTGGTGCAGGAAACCACTTTTGCACCTGTATTAGTGTGGAAAAACCACTTTTCGCACTTGTGTTAGTGTTGAAAAACCACTTTTCGCACTTATGTTAGTGTTGAAAAACCACTTTTCGCACTTGTGTTAGTGTTGAAAAACCACTTTTCGCACTTGTGTTGGTGCAGGAAACCACTTTTGCACTTGTATTTGTGTGGAAAAAACACTTTTTGCACTTGTGTTAGTGTTGAAAAACCACTTTTCGCACTTGTGTTAGTGTTGAAAAACCACTTTTTGCACTTGTGTTAGTGTTGAAAAACCACTTTTCGCACTTGTGTTAGTGTTGAAAAACCACTTTTCGCACTTGTGTTAGTGTTGAAAAACCACTTTTCGCACTTGTGTTGATGCAGCAAACCACTTTTGCACTTGTATTAGTGTGGAAAAAACACTTTTTGCACTTGTGATATTGTTGAAAAAACACTTTTTGCACTTGTGTTAGTGTTGAAAAACCACTTTTCGCACTTGTGTTGGTGCAGGAAAGCACTTTTGCACTTGTCTTCGTGTGGAAAAAACACTTTTTGCACTTGTGATAGTGTTGAAAAACCACTTTTCGCACTTGTGTTGGTGCAGGAAACCACTTTTGCACTTGTATTAGTGTGGAAAAAACACTTTTTGCACTTGTGATAGTGTTGAAAAACCACTTTTCGCACTTGTGTTGGTGTTGAAAAACCAGTTTTCGCATTTGTGTTGGTGCAGGAAACCACTTTTGCACTTGTATTAGTGTGGAAAAAACACTTTTTGCACTTGTGATAGTGTTGAAAAACCACTTTTCGCACTTGTGTTAGTGTTGAAAAACCACTTTTCGCACTTGTGTTGGTGCAGGAAACCACTTTTGTACTTGTATTAGTGTGGAAAAAACACTTTTTGCACTTGTGATAGTGTTGAAAAACCACTTTTCGCACTTGTGTTAGTGTTGAAAAACCACTTTTCGCACTTGTGTTGGTGCAGTAAACCACTTTTGCACTTGTATTAGTGTGGAAAAAACACTTTTCGCACTTGTGTTAGTGTTGAAAAACCAGTTTTCGCACTTGTGTTGGTGCAGGAAACCACTTTTGCACTTGTATTAGTGTGGAAAAAACACTTTTTGCACTTGTGATAGTGTTGAAAAACCACTTTTCGCACTTGTGTTAGTGTTGAAAAACCACTTTTCGCACTTGTGTTAGTGTTGAAAAACCACTTTTCGCACTTGTGTTGGTGAAGGAAACCACTTTTGCAATTGTATTAGTGTGGAAAAAACACTTTTTGCACTTGTGATAGTGTTGAAAAACCACTTTTCACACTTGTGTTGGTGCAGGAAACCACTTTTGCACTTTTATTAGTGTGGAAAAAACACTTTTTGCACTTGTGACAGTGTTGAAAAAACACTTTTCGCACTTGTGTTAGTGTTGAAAATCCACTTTTCCCACTTGTGTTGGTGCAGGAAACCACTTTTGCACTTGTATTAGTGTGGAAAAACCACTTTTCGCACTTGTGTTAGTGTTGAAAAACCACTTTTCGCACTTGTGTTAGTGTTGAAAACCACTTTTCGTACTTGTGTTGGTGCAGGAAACCACTTTTGCACTTTTATTAGTGTGGAAAAACCACTTTTCGCACTTGTGTTAGTGTTAAAAAAACCACCTTTCACACATGTCTTAGTGTTGAAAAACCACTTTTCGCACTTGTGTTGGTGCAGGAAACCACTTTTGCACTTGTATTAGTGTGGAAAAACCACTTTTCGCACTTGTGTTAGTGTTGAAAACCACTTTTCGCACTTGTGTTGGTGCAGGAAACCACTTTTGCACTTGTATTAGTGTGGAAAAAACACTTTTTGCACTTGTGATAGTGTTGAAAAACCACTTTTCGCACTTGTGTTAGTGTTGAAAAACAACTTTTCGCACTTGTGTTGGTGCAGGAAACCACTTTTGCACTTGTATTAGTGTGGAAAAACCACTTTTTGCACTTGTGTTGGTGCAGGAAACCACTTTTGCACTTGTATTAGTGTGGAAAAAACACTTTTTGCACCTGTGATAGTGTTGAAAAACCACTTTTCGCACTTGTGTTAGTGTTGAAAAACCACTTTTCACACTCGTGTTAGTGTTGAAAAACCACTTTTCCCACTTGTGTTGGTGCAGGAAACCACTTTTGCACTTGTATTAGTGTGGAAAAAACACTTTTTGCACTTGTGATAGTGTTGAAAAACCACTTTTCGCACTTGTGTTAGTGTTGAAAAACCAGTTTTCGCACTTGTGTTGGTGCAGGAAACCACTTTTGCACTTGTATTAGTGTGGAAAAACCACTTTTCGCACTTGTGTTAGTGTTGAAAAACCACTTTTCGCACTTGTGTTAGTGTTGAAAAAACACTTTTCGCACTTGTGTTAGTGTTGAAAAACCACTTTTCGCACTTGTGTTAGTGTTGAAAAACCACTTTTTGCACTTGTGTTGGTGCAGGAAAGCACTTTTGCACTTGTATTAGTGTGGAAAAACCACTTTTCGCACTTGTGTTAGTGTTGAAAAACCACCTTTCGCACTTGTGTTAGTGTTGAAAAACCACTTTTCGCACTTGTGTTGGTGCAGGAAACCACTTTTGCACTTGTATTAGTGTGGAAAACCACTTTTCGCACTTGTGTTAGTGTTGAAAAACCACTTTTCGCACTTGTATTAGTGTTGAAAAACCACTTTTCGCACTTGTGTTAGTGTTGAAAAACCACTTTTTGCACTTGTGTTGGTGCAGGAAACCACTTTTGCACTTGTGTTAGTGTTGAAAAACCACTTTTCGCACTTGTGTTAGTGTTGATAAACCACTTTTTGCACTTGTGTTGGTGCAGGAAACCACTTTTCGCACTTGTGTTAGTGTTGAAAAACCACCTTTCGCACTTGTGTTGGTGTTGAAAAACCAGTTTTCGCATTTGTGTTGGTGCAGGAAACCACTTTTGCACTTGTATTAGTGTGGAAAAAACACTTTTTGCACTTGTGACAGTGTTGAAAAAACACTTTTCGCACTTGTGTTAGTGTTGAAAAACCACTTTTCGCACTTGTGTTGGTGAAGGAAACCACTTTTGCAATTGTATTAGTGTGGAAAAAACACTTTTTGCACTTGTGATAGTGTTGAAAAACCACTTTTCGCACTTGTGTTAGTGTTGAAAAACCACTTTTCGCACTTGTGTTAGTGTTGAAAAACCACTTTTCGCACTTGTGTTGGTGAAGGAAACCACTTTTGCAATTGTATTAGTGTGGAAAAAACACTTTTTGCACTTGTGATAGTGTTGAAAAACCACTTTTCACACTTGTGTTGGTGCAGGAAACCACTTTTGCACTTTTATTAGTGTGGAAAAAACACTTTTTGCACTTGTGACAGTGTTGAAAAAACACTTTTCGCACTTGTGTTAGTGTTGAAAATCCACTTTTCCCACTTGTGTTGGTGCAGGAAACCACTTTTGCACTTGTATTAGTGTGGAAAAACCACTTTTCGCACTTGTGTTAGTGTTGAAAAACCACTTTTCGCACTTGTGTTAGTGTTGAAAACCACTTTTCGTACTTGTGTTGGTGCAGGAAACCACTTTTGCACTTTTATTAGTGTGGAAAAACCACTTTTCGCACTTGTGTTAGTGTTAAAAAAAACCACCTTTCGCACTTGTCTTAGTGTTGAAAAACCACTTTTCGCACTTGTGTTGGTGCAGGAAACCACTTTTGCACTTGTATTAGTGTGGAAAAACCACTTTTCGCACTTGTGTTAGTGTTGAAAACCACTTTTCGCACTTGTGTTGGTGCAGGAAACCACTTTTGCACTTGTATTAGTGTGGAAAAAACACTTTTTGCACTTGTGATAGTGTTGAAAAACCACTTTTCGCACTTGTGTTAGTGTTGAAAAACAACTTTTCGCACTTGTGTTGGTGCAGGAAACCACTTTTGCACTTGTATTAGTGTGGAAAAACCACTTTTTGCACTTGTGTTGGTGCAGGAAACCACTTTTGCACTTGTATTAGTGTGGAAAAAACACTTTTTGCACTTGTGATAGTGTTGAAAAACCACTTTTCGCACTTGTGTTAGTGTTGAAAAACCACTTTTCACACTCGTGTTAGTGTTGAAAAACCACTTTTCCCACTTGTGTTGGTGCAGGAAACCACTTTTGCACTTGTATTAGTGTGGAAAAAACACTTTTTGCACTTGTGATAGTGTTGAAAAACCACTTTTCGCACTTGTGTTAGTGTTGAAAAACCAGTTTTCGCACTTGTGTTGGTGCAGGAAACCACTTTTGCACTTGTATTAGTGTGGAAAAACCACTTTTCGCACTTGTGTTAGTGTTGAAAAACCACTTTTCGCACTTGTGTTAGTGTTGAAAAACCACTTTTCGCACTTGTGTTAGTGTTGAAAAACCACTTTTCGCACTTGTGTTAGTGTTGAAAAACCACTTTTTGCACTTGTGTTGGTGCAGGAAAGCACTTTTGCACTTGTATTAGTGTGGAAAAACCACTTTTCGCACTTGTGTTAGTGTTGAAAAACCACCTTTCGCACTTGTGTTAGTGTTGAAAAACCACTTTTCGCACTTGTGTTGGTGCAGGAAACCACTTTTGCACTTGTATTAGTGTGGAAAAACCACTTTTCGCACTTGTGTTAGTGTTGAAAAACCACTTTTCGCACTTGTGTTAGTGTTGAAAAACCACTTTTCGCACTTGTGTTAGTGTTGAAAAACCACTTTTCGCACTTGTGTTAGTGTTGAAAAACCACTTTTTGCACTTGTGTTGGTGCAGGAAACCACTTTTGCACTTGTGTTAGTGTTGAAAAACCACTTTTCGCACTTGTGTTAGTGTTGAAAAACCACTTTTTGCACTTGTGTTGGTGCAGGAAACCACTTTTCGCACTTGTGTTAGTGTTGAAAAACCACCTTTCGCACTTGTGTTGGTGTTGAAAAACCACTTTTCGCATTTGTGTTGGTGCGGGAAACCACTTTTGCACTTGTATTAGTGTGGAAAAAACACTTTTTGCACTTGTGATAGTGTTGAAAAACCACTTTTCGCACTTGTGTTAGTGTTGAAAAACCACTTTTCGCACTTGTGTTGGTGCAGGAAACCACTTTTGTACTTGTATTAGTGTGGAAAAAACACTTTTTGCACTTGTGATAGTGTTGAAAAACCACTTTTCGCACTTGTGTTAGTGTTGAAAAACCACTTTTCGCACTTGTGTTGGTGCAGTAAACCACTTTTGCACTTGTATTAGTGTGGAAAAAACACTTTTCGCACTTGTGTTAGTGTTGAAAAACCAGTTTTCGCACTTGTGTTGGTGCAGGAAACCACTTTTGCACTTGTATTAGTGTGGAAAAAACACTTTTTGCACTTGCGATAGTGTTGAAAAACCACTTTTCGCACTTGTGTTAGTGTTGAAAAACCACTTTTCGCACTTGTGTTAGTGTTGAAAAACCACTTTTCACACTTGTGTTGGTGAAGGAAACCACTTTTGCAATTGTATTAGTGTGGGAAAAACACTTTTTGCACTTGTGATAGTGTTGAAAAACCACTTTTCACACTTGTGTTGGTGCAGGAAACCACTTTTGCACTTTTATTAGTGTGGAAAAAACACTTTTTGAACTTGTGACAGTGTTGAAAAAACACTTTTCGCACTTGTGTTAGTGTTGAAAATCCACTTTTCCCACTTGTGTTGGTGCAGGAAACCACTTTTGCACTTGTATTAGTGTGGAAAAACCACTTTTCGCACTTGTGTTAGTGTTGAAAAACCACTTTTCGCACTTGTGTTAGTGTTGAAAACCACTTTTCGTACTTGTGTTGGTGCAGGAAACCACTTTTGCACTTTTATTAGTGTGGAAAAACCACTATTCGCACTTGTGTTAGTGTTAAAAAAACCACCTTTCGCACTTGTCTTAGTGTTGAAAAACCACTTTTCGCACTTGTGTTGGTGCAGGAAACCACTTTTGCACTTGTATTAGTGTGGAAAAACCACTTTTCGCACTTGTGTTAGTGTTGAAAACCACTTTTCGCACTTGTGTTGGTGCAGGAAACCACTTTTGCACTTGTATTAGTGTGGAAAAAACACTTTTTGCACTTGTGATAGTGTTGAAAAACCACTTTTCGCACTTGTGTTAGTGTTGAAAAACAACTTTTCGCACTTGTGTTGGTGCAGGAAACCACTTTTGCACTTGTATTAGTGTGGAAAAACCACTTTTTGCACTTGTGTTGGTGCAGGAAACCACTTTTGCACTTGTATTAGTGTGGAAAAAACACTTTTTGCACTTGTGATAGTGTTGAAAAACCACTTTTCGCACTTGTGTTAGTGTTGAAAAACCACTTTTCACACTCGTGTTAGTGTTGAAAAACCACTTTTCCCACTTGTGTTGGTGCAGGAAACCACTTTTGCACTTGTATTAGTGTGGAAAAAACACTTTTTGCACTTGTGATAGTGTTGAAAAACCACTTTTCGCACTTGTGTTAGTGTTGAAAAACCAGTATCCGCACTTGTGTTGGTGCAGGAAACCACTTTTGCACTTGTATTAGTGTGGAAAAACCACTTTTCGCACTTGTGTTAGTGTTGAAAAACCACTTTTCGCACTTGTGTTAGTGTTGAAAAACCACTTTTCGCACTTGTGTTAGTGTTGAAAAACCACTTTTCGCACTTGTGTTATTGTTGAAAAACCACTTTTTGCACTTGTGTTGGTGCAGGAAAGCACTTTTGCACTTGTATTAGTGTGGAAAAACCACTTTTCGCACTTGTGTTAGTGTTGAAAAACCACTTTTCGCACTTGTGTTAGTGTTGAAAAACCACTTTTCGCACTTGTGTTAGTGTTGAAAAACCACTTTTCGCACTTGTGTTAGTGTTGAAAAACCACTTTTTGCACTTGTGTTGGTGCAGGAAAGCACTTTTGCACTTGTATTAGTGTGGAAAAACCACTTTTCGCACTTGTGTTAGTGTTGAAAAACCACCTTTCGCACTTGTGTTAGTGTTGAAAAACCACTTTTCGCACTTGTGTTGGTGCAGGAAACCACTTTTGCACTTGTATTAGTGTGGAAAAACCACTTTTCGCACTTGTGTTAGTGTTGAAAAACCACTTTTCGCACTTGTGTTAGTGTTGAAAAACCACTTTTCGCACTTGTGTTAGTGTTGAAAAACCACTTTTTGCACTTGTGTTGGTGCAGGAAACCACTTTTGCACTTGTGTTAGTGTTGAAAAACCACTTTTCGCACTTGTGTTAGTGTTGAAAAACCACTTTTTGCACTTGTGTTGGTGCAGGAAACCACTTTTCGCACTTGTGTTAGTGTTGAAAAACCACCTTTCGCACTTGTGTTGGTGTTGAAAAACCACTTTTCGCATTTGTGTTGGTGCGGGAAACCACTTTTGCACTTGTATTAGTGTGGAAAAAACACTTTTTGCACTTGTGATAGTGTTGAAAAACCACTTTTCGCACTTGTGTTAGTGTTGAAAAACCACTTTTCGCACTTGTGTTGGTGCAGGAAACCACTTTTGTACTTGTATTAGTGTGGAAAAAACACTTTTTGCACTTGTGATAGTGTTGAAAAACCACTTTTCGCACTTGTGTTAGTGTTGAAAAACCACTTTTCGCACTTGTGTTAGTGTTGAAAAACCACTTTTCGCACTTGTGTTAGTGTTGAAAAACCACTTTTCGCACTTGTGTTAGTGTTGAAAAACCACTTTTTGCACTTGGGTTGGTGCAGGAAACCACTTTTGCACTTGTATTAGTGTGGAAAAACCACTTCTCGCACTTGTGTTAGTGTTGAAAAACCACCTTTCGCACTTGTGTTGGTGTTGCAAAACCACTTTTCGCACTTGTATTGGTGCAGGAAACCACTTTTGCACTTGTATTAGTGTGGAAAAAACCACTTTTTGCACTTGTGTTAGTGTTGAAAAACCACTTTTCGCACTTGTGTTGGTGCAGGAAACCACTTTTGCACTTGTATTAGTGTGGAAAAAACACTTTTTGCACTTGTGATAGTGTTGAAAAACCACTTTTCGCACTTGTGTTAGTGTTGAAAAACCACTTTTCGCACTTGTGTTGGTGCAGGAAACCACTTTTGCACTTGTATTAGTGTGGAAAAACCACTTTTCGCACTTGTGTTGGTGCAGGAAACCTCTTTTGCACTTGTATTAGTGTGGAAAAAACACTTTTTGCACTTGTGATAGTGTTGAAAAACCACTTTTCGCACTTGTGTTAGTGTTGAAAATCCACTTTTCCAACTTGTGTTGGTGCAGGAAACCACTTTTGCACTTGTATTAGTGTGGAAAAACCACTTTTCGCACTTGTGTTAGTGTTGAAAAACCACTTTTCCCACTTGTGTTGGTGCAGGAAACCACTTTTGCACTTGTATTAGTGTGGAAAAAACACTTTTTGCACTTGTGATAGTGTTGAAAAACCACTTTTCGCACTTGTGTTAGTGTTGAAAAACCACTTTTCGCACTTGTGTTGGTGCAGGAAACCACTTTTGCACTTGTGTTAGTGTTGAAAAACCACTTTTCGCACTTGTGTTAGTGTTGAAAAACCACTTTTTGCACTTGTGTTGGTGCAGGAAACCACTTTTCGCACTTGTGTTAGTGTTGAAAAACCACCTTTCGCACTTGTGTTGGTGTTGAAAAACCACTTTTCGCATTTGTGTTGGTGCGGGAAACCACTTTTGCACTTGTATTAGTGTGGAAAAAACACTTTTTGCACTTGTGATAGTGTTGAAAAACCACTTTTCGCACTTGTGTTAGTGTTGAAAAACCACTTTTCGCACTTGTGTTGGTGCAGGAAACCACTTTTGTACTTGTATTAGTGTGGAAAAAACACTTTTTGCACTTGTGATAGTGTTGAAAAACCACTTTTCGCACTTGTGTTAGTGTTGAAAAACCACTTTTCGCACTTGTGTTGGTGCAGTAAACCACTTTTGCACTTGTATTAGTGTGGAAAAAACACTTTTCGCACTTGTGTTAGTGTTGAAAAACCAGTTTTCGCACTTGTGTTGGTGCAGGAAACCACTTTTGCACTTGTATTAGTGTGGAAAAAACACTTTTTGCACTTGCGATAGTGTTGAAAAACCACTTTTCGCACTTGTGTTAGTGTTGAAAAACCACTTTTCGCACTTGTGTTAGTGTTGAAAAACCACTTTTCGTACTTGTGTTGGTGAAGGAAACCACTTTTGCAATTGTATTAGTGTGGGAAAAACACTTTTTGCACTTGTGATAGTGTTGAAAAACCACTTTTCACACTTGTGTTGGTGCAGGAAACCACTTTTGCACTTTTATTAGTGTGGAAAAAACACTTTTTGCACTTGTGACAGTGTTGAAAAAACACTTTTCGCACTTGTGTTAGTGTTGAAAATCCACTTTTCCCACTTGTGTTAGTGTTGAAAAACCACTTTTCGCACTTGTGATAGTGTTGAAAAACCACTTTTCGCACTTGTGTTAGTGTTGAAAAACAACTTTTCGCACTTGTGTTGGTGCAGGAAACCACTTTTGCACTTGTATTAGTGTGGAAAAACCACTTTTTGCACTTGTGTTGGTGCAGGAAACCACTTTTGCACTTGTATTAGTGTAGAAAAAACACTTTTTGCACTTGTGATAGTGTTGAAAAACCACTTTTCGCACTTGTGTTAGTGTTGAAAAACCACTTTTCACACTCGTGTTAGTGTTGAAAAACCACTTTTCCCACTTGTGTTTGTGCAGGAAACCACTTTTGCACTTGTATTAGTGTGGAAAAAACACTTTTTGCACTTGTGATAGTGTTGAAAAACCACTTTTCGCACTTGTGTTAGTGTTGAAAAACCACTTTTCACACTCGTGTTAGTGTTGAAAAACCACTTTTCCCACTTGTGTTGGTGCAGGAAACCACTTTTGCACTTGTATTAGTGTGGAAAAAACACTTTTTGCACTTGTGATAGTGTTGAAAAACCACTTTTCGCACTTGTATTAGTGTGGAAAAACCACTTTTTGCACTTGTGTTGGTGCAGGAAACCACTTTTGCACTTGTATTAGTGTGGAAAAAACACTTTTTGCACTTGTGATAGTGTTGAAAAACCACTTTTCGCACTTGTGTTAGTGTTGAAAAACCACTTTTCACACTCGTGTTAGTGTTGAAAAACCACTTTTCCCACTTGTGTTTGTGCAGGAAACCACTTTTGCACTTGTATTAGTGTGGAAAAAACACTTTTTGCACTTGTGATAGTGTTGAAAAACCACTTTTCGCACTTGTGTTAGTGTTGAAAAACCACTTTTCACACTCGTGTTAGTGTTGAAAAACCACTTTTCCCACTTGTGTTGGTGCAGGAAACCACTTTTGCACTTGTATTAGTGTGGAAAAAACACTTTTTGCACTTGTGATAGTGTTGAAAAACCACTTTTCGCACTTGTGTTAGTGTTGAAAAACCACTTTTCACACTCGTGTTAGTGTTGAAAAACCACTTTTCCCACTTGTGTTGGTGCAGGAAACCACTTTTGCACTTGTATTAGTGTGGAAAAAACACTTTTTGCACTTGTGATAGTGTTGAAAAACCACTTTTCGTACTTGTGTTGGTGAAGGAAACCACTTTTGCAATTGTATTAGTGTGGGAAAAACACTTTTTGCACTTGTGATAGTGTTGAAAAACCACTTTTCACACTTGTGTTGGTGCAGGAAACCACTTTTGCACTTTTATTAGTGTGGAAAAAACACTTTTTGCACTTGTGACAGTGTTGAAAAAACACTTTTCGCACTTGTGTTAGTGTTGAAAATCCACTTTTCCCACTTGTGTTAGTGTTGAAAAACCACTTTTCGCACTTGTGATAGTGTTGAAAAACCACTTTTCGCACTTGTGTTAGTGTTGAAAAACAACTTTTCGCACTTGTGTTGGTGCAGGAAACCACTTTTGCACTTGTATTAGTGTGGAAAAACCACTTTTTGCACTTGTGTTGGTGCAGGAAACCACTTTTGCACTTGTATTAGTGTGGAAAAAACACTTTTTGCACTTGTGATAGTGTTGAAAAACCACTTTTCGCACTTGTGTTAGTGTTGAAAAACCACTTTTCACACTCGTGTTAGTGTTGAAAAACCACTTTTCCCACTTGTGTTTGTGCAGGAAACCACTTTTGCACTTGTATTAGTGTGGAAAAAACACTTTTTGCACTTGTGATAGTGTTGAAAAACCACTTTTCGCACTTGTGTTAGTGTTGAAAAACCACTTTTCACACTCGTGTTAGTGTTGAAAAACCACTTTTCCCACTTGTGTTGGTGCAGGAAACCACTTTTGCACTTGTATTAGTGTGGAAAAAACACTTTTTGCACTTGTGATAGTGTTGAAAAACCACTTTTCGCACTTGTATTAGTGTGGAAAAACCACTTTTTGCACTTGTGTTGGTGCAGGAAACCACTTTTGCACTTGTATTAGTGTGGAAAAAACACTTTTTGCACTTGTGATAGTGTTGAAAAACCACTTTTCGCACTTGTGTTAGTGTTGAAAAACCACTTTTCACACTCGTGTTAGTGTTGAAAAACCACTTTTCCCACTTGTGTTTGTGCAGGAAACCACTTTTGCACTTGTATTAGTGTGGAAAAAACACTTTTTGCACTTGTGATAGTGTTGAAAAACCACTTTTTGCACTTGTGTTAGTGTTGAAAAACCACTTTTCACACTCGTGTTAGTGTTGAAAAACCACTTTTCCCACTTGTGTTGGTGCAGGAAACCACTTTTGCACTTGTATTAGTGTGGAAAAAACACTTTTTGCACTTGTGATAGTGTTGAAAAACCACTTTTCGCACTTGTGTTAGTGTTGAAAAACCAGTTTTCGCACTTGTGTTGGTGCAGGAAACCACTTTTGCACTTGTATTAGTGTGGAAAAACCACTTTTCGCACTTGTGTTAGTGTTGAAAAACCACTTTTCGCACTTGTGTTAGTGTTGAAAAACCACTTTTCGCACTTGTGTTAGTGTTGAAAAACCACTTTTCGCACTTGTGTTAGTGTTGAAAAACCACTTTTTGCACTTGTGTTGGTGCAGGAAAGCACTTTTGCACTTGTATTAGTGTGGAAAAACCACTTTTCGCCCTTGTGTTAGTGTTGAAAAACCACCTTTCGCACTTGTGTTAGTGTTGAAAAACCACTTTTCGCACTTGTGTTGGTGCAGGAAACCACTTTTGCACTTGTATTAGTGTGGAAAAACCACTTTTCGCACTTGTGTTAGTGTTGAAAAACCACTTTTCGCACTTGTGTTAGTGTTGAAAAACCACTTTTCGCACTTGTGTTAGTGTTGAAAAACCACTTTTCGCACTTGTGTTAGTGTTGAAAAACCACTTTTTGCACTTGGGTTGGTGCAGGAAACCACTTTTGCACTTGTATTAGTGTGGAAAAACCACTTTTCGCACTTGTGTTAGTGTTGAAAAACCACCTTTCGCACTTGTGTTGGTGTTGCAAAACCACTTTTCGCACTTGTGTTGGTGCAGGAAACCACTTTTGCACTTGTATTAGTGTGGAAAAAACCACTTTTTGCACTTGTGTTAGTGTTGAAAAACCACTTTTCGCACTTGTGTTGGTGCAGGAAACCACTTTTGCACTTGTATTAGTGTGGAAAAAACACTTTTTGCACTTGTGATAGTGTTGAAAAACCACTTTTCGCACTTGTGTTAGTGTTGAAAAACCACTTTTCGCACTTGTGTTGGTGCAGGAAACCACTTTTGCACTTGTATTAGTGTGGAAAAACCACTTTTCGCACTTGTGTTGGTGCAGGAAACCACTTTTGCACTTGTATTAGTGTGGAAAAAACACTTTTTGCACTTGTGATAGTGTTGAAAAACCACTTTTCGCACTTGTGTTAGTGTTGAAAATCCACTTTTCCAACTTGTGTTGGTGCAGGAAACCACTTTTGCACTTGTATTAGTGTGGAAAAACCACTTTTCGCACTTGTGTTAGTGTTGAAAAACCACTTTTCCCACTTGTGTTGGTGCAGGAAACCACTTTTGCACTTGTATTAGTGTGGAAAAAACACTTTTTGCACTTGTGATAGTGTTGAAAAACCACTTTTCGCACTTGTGTTAGTGTTGAAAAACCACTTTTCGCACTTGTGTTGGTGCAGGAAACCACTTTTGCACTTGTGTTAGTGTTGAAAAACCACTTTTCGCACTTGTGTTAGTGTTGAAAAACCACTTTTTGCACCTGTGTTGGTGCAGGAAACCACTTTTCGCACTTGTGTTAGTGTTGAAAAACCACCTTTCGCACTTGTGTTGGTGTTGAAAAACCACTTTTCGCATTTGTGTTGGTGCGGGAAACCACTTTTGCACTTGTATTAGTGTGGAAAAAACACTTTTTGCACTTGTGATAGTGTTGAAAAACCACTTTTCGCACTTGTGTTAGTGTTGAAAAACCACTTTTCGCACTTGTGTTGGTGCAGGAAACCACTTTTGTACTTGTATTAGTGTGGAAAAAACACTTTTTGCACTTGTGATAGTGTTGAAAAACCACTTTTCGCACTTGTGTTAGTGTTGAAAAACCACTTTTCGCACTTGTGTTGGTGCAGTAAACCACTTTTGCACTTGTATTAGTGTGGAAAAAACACTTTTCGCACTTGTGTTAGTGTTGAAAAACCAGTATTCGCACTTGTGTTGGTGCAGGAAACCACTTTTGCACTTGTATTAGTGTGGAAAAAACACTTTTTGCACTTGCGATAGTGTTGAAAAACCACTTTTCGCACTTGTGTTAGTGTTGAAAAACCACTTTTCGCACTTGTGTTAGTGTTGAAAAACCACTTTTCGTACTTGTGTTGGTGAAGGAAACCACTTTTGCAATTGTATTAGTGTGGGAAAAACACTTTTTGCACTTGTGATATTGTTGAAAAACCACTTTTCACACTTGTGTTGGTGCAGGAAACCACTTTTGCACTTTTATTAGTGTGGAAAAAACACTTTTTGCACTTGTGACAGTGTTGAAAAAACACTTTTCGCACTTGTGTTCGTGTTGAAAATCCACTTTTCCCACTTGTGTTAGTGTTGAAAAACCACTTTTCGCACTTGTGATAGTGTTGAAAAACCACTTTTCGCACTTGTGTTAGTGTTGAAAAACAACTTTTCGCACTTGTGTTGGTGCAGGAAACCACTTTTGCACTTGTATTAGTGTGGAAAAACCACTTTTTGCACTTGTGTTGGTGCAGGAAACCACTTTTGCACTTGTATTAGTGTGGAAAAAACACTTTTTGCACTTGTGATAGTGTTGAAAAACCACTTTTCGCACTTGTGTTAGTGTTGAAAAACCACTTTTCACACTCGTGTTAGTGTTGAAAAACCACTTTTCCCACTTGTGTTTGTGCAGGAAACCACTTTTGCACTTGTATTAGTGTGGAAAAAACACTTTTTGCACTTGTGATAGTGTTGAAAAACCACTTTTCGCACTTGTGTTAGTGTTGAAAAACCACTTTTCACACTCGTGTTAGTGTTGAAAAACCACTTTTCCCACTTGTGTTGGTGCAGGAAACCACTTTTGCACTTGTATTAGTGTGGAAAAAACACTTTTTGCACTTGTGATAGTGTTGAAAAACCACTTTTCGCACTTGTGTTAGTGTTGAAAAACCAGTTTTCGCACTTGTGTTGGTGCAGGAAACCACTTTTGCACTTGTATTAGTGTGGAAAAACCACTTTTCGCACTTGTGTTAGTGTTGAAAAACCACTTTTCGCACTTGTGTTAGTGTTGAAAAACCACTTTTCGCACTTGTGTTAGTGTTGAAAAACCACTTTTCGCACTTGTGTTAGTGTTGAAAAACCACTTTTTGCACTTGTGTTGGTGCAGGAAAGCACTTTTGCACTTGTATTAGTGTGGAAAAACCACTTTTCGCACTTGTGTTAGTGTTGAAAAACCACCTTTCGCACTTGTGTTAGTGTTGAAAAACCACTTTTCGCACTTGTGTTGGTGCAGGAAACCACTTTTGCACTTGTATTAGTGTGGAAAAACCACTTTTCGCACTTGTGTTAGTGTTGAAAAACCACTTTTCGCACTTGTGTTAGTGTTGAAAAACCACTTTTCGCACTTGTGTTAGTGTTGAAAAACCACTTTTCGCACTTGTGTTAGTGTTGAAAAACCACTTTTTGCACTTGGGTTGGTGCAGGAAACCACTTTTGCACTTGTATTAGTGTGGAAAAACCACTTTTCGCACTTGTGTTAGTGTTGAAAAACCACCTTTCGCACTTGTGTTGGTGTTGCAAAACCACTTTTCGCACTTGTGTTGGTGCAGGAAACCACTTTTGCACTTGTATTAGTGTGGAAAAACCACTTTTTGCACTTGTGTTAGTGTTGAAAAACCACTTTTCGCACTTGTGTTGGTGCAGGAAACCACTTTTGCACTTGTATTAGTGTGGAAAAAACACTTTTTGCACTTGTGATAGTGTTGAAAAACCACTTTTCGCACTTGTGTTAGTGTTGAAAAACCACTTTTCGCACTTGTGTTGGTGCAGGAAACCACTTTTGCACTTGTATTAGTGTGGAAAAACCACTTTTCGCACTTGTGTTGGTGCAGGAAACCACTTTTGCACTTGTATTAGTGTGGAAAAAACACTTTTTGCACTTGTGATAGTGTTGAAAAACCACTTTTCGCACTTGTGTTAGTGTTGAAAATCCACTTTTCCAACTTGTGTTGGTGCAGGAAACCACTTTTGCACTTGTATTAGTGTGGAAAAACCACTTTTCGCACTTGTGTTAGTGTTGAAAAACCACTTTTCCCACTTGTGTTGGTGCAGGAAACCACTTTTGCACTTGTATTAGTGTGGAAAAAACACTTTTTGCACTTGTGATAGTGTTGAAAAACCACTTTTCGCACTTGTGTTAGTGTTGAAAAACCACTTTTCGCACTTGTGTTGGTGCAGGAAACCACTTTTGCACTTGTGTTAGTGTTGAAAAACCACTTTTCGCACTTGTGTTAGTGTTGAAAAACCACTTTTTGCACTTGTGTTGGTGCAGGAAACCACTTTTCGCACTTGTGTTAGTGTTGAAAAACCAACTTTCGCACTTGTGTTGGTGTTGAAAAACCACTTTTCGCATTTGTGTTGGTGCGGGAAACCACTTTTGCACTTGTATTAGTGTGGAAAAAACACTTTTTGCACTTGTGATAGTGTTGAAAAACCACTTTTCGCACTTGTGTTAGTGTTGAAAAACCACTTTTCCCACTTGTGTTGGTGCAGGAAACCACTTTTGTACTTGTATTAGTGTGGAAAAAACACTTTTTGCACTTGTGATAGTGTTGAAAAACCACTTTTCCCACTTGTGTTGGTGCAGGAAACCACTTTTGCACTTGTATTAGTGTGGAAAAAACACTTTTTGCACTTGTGATAGTGTTGAAAAACCACTTTTCGCACTTGTGTTAGTGTTGAAAAACCACTTTTCGCACTTGTGTTGGTGCAGGAAACCACTTTTGCACTTGTGTTAGTGTTGAAAAACCACTTTTCGCACTTGTGTTAGTGTTGAAAAACCACTTTTTGCACTTGTGTTGGTGCAGGAAACCACTTTTCGCACTTGTGTTAGTGTTGAAAAACCACCTTTCGCACTTGTGTTGGTGTTGAAAAACCACTTTTCGCATTTGTGTTGGTGCGGGAAACCACTTTTGCACTTGTATTAGTGTGGAAAAAACACTTTTTGCACTTGTGATAGTGTTGAAAAACCACTTTTCGCACTTGTGTTAGTGTTGAAAAACCACTTTTCGCACTTGTGTTGGTGCAGGAAACCACTTTTGTACTTGTATTAGTGTGGAAAAAACACTTTTTGCACTTGTGATAGTGTTGAAAAACCACTTTTCGCACTTGTGTTAGTGTTGAAAAACCACTTTTCGCACTTGTGTTGGTGCAGTAAACCACTTTTGCACTTGTATTAGTGTGGAAAAAACACTTTTCGCACTTGTGTTAGTGTTGAAAAACCAGTTTTCGCACTTGTGTTGGTGCAGGAAACCACTTTTGCACTTGTATTAGTGTGGAAAAAACACTTTTTGCACTTGCGATAGTGTTGAAAAACCACTTTTCGCACTTGTGTTAGTGTTGAAAAACCACTTTTCGCACTTGTGTTAGTGTTGAAAAACCACTTTTCGTACTTGTGTTGGTGAAGGAAACCACTTTTGCAATTGTATTAGTGTGGGAAAAACACTTTTTGCACTTGTGATATTGTTGAAAAACCACTTTTCACACTTGTGTTGGTGCAGGAAACCACTTTTGCACTTTTATTAGTGTGGAAAAAACACTTTTTGCACTTGTGACAGTGTTGAAAAAACACTTTTCGCACTTGTGTTCGTGTTGAAAATCCACTTTTCCCACTTGTGTTAGTGTTGAAAAACCACTTTTCGCACTTGTGATAGTGTTGAAAAACCACTTTTCGCACTTGTGTTAGTGTTGAAAAACAACTTTTCGCACTTGTGTTGGTGCAGGAAACCACTTTTGCACTTGTATTAGTGTGGAAAAACCACTTTTTGCACTTGTGTTGGTGCAGGAAACCACTTTTGCACTTGTATTAGTGTGGAAAAAACACTTTTTGCACTTGTGATAGTGTTGAAAAACCACTTTTCGCACTTGTGTTAGTGTTGAAAAACCACTTTTCACACTCGTGTTAGTGTTGAAAAACCACTTTTCCCACTTGTGTTTGTGCAGGAAACCACTTTTGCACTTGTATTAGTGTGGAAAAAACACTTTTTGCACTTGTGATAGTGTTGAAAAACCACTTTTCGCACTTGTGTTAGTGTTGAAAAACCACTTTTCACACTCGTGTTAGTGTTGAAAAACCACTTTTCCCACTTGTGTTGGTGCAGGAAACCACTTTTGCACTTGTATTAGTGTGGAAAAAACACCTTTTGCACTTGTGATAGTGTTGAAAAACCACTTTTCGCACTTGTGTTAGTGTTGAAAAACCAGTTTTCGCACTTGTGTTGGTGCAGGAAACCACTTTTGCACTTGTATTAGTGTGGAAAAACCACTTTTCGCACTTGTGTTAGTGTTGAAAAACCACTTTTCGCACTTGTGTTAGTGTTGAAAAACCACTTTTCGCACTTGTGTTAGTGTTGAAAAACCACTTTTCGCACTTGTGTTAGTGTTGAAAAACCACTTTTTGCACTTGTGTTGGTGCAGGAAAGCACTTTTGCACTTGTATTAGTGTGGAAAAACCACTTTTCGCACTTGTGTTAGTGTTGAAAAACCACCTTTCGCACTTGTGTTAGTGTTGAAAAACCACTTTTCGCACTTGTGTTGGTGCAGGAAACCACTTTTGCACTTGTATTAGTGTGGAAAAACCACTTTTCGCACTTGTGTTAGTGTTGAAAAACCACTTTTCGCACTTGTGTTAGTGTTGAAAAACCACTTTTCGCACTTGTGTTAGTGTTGAAAAACCACTTTTCGCACTTGTGTTAGTGTTGAAAAACCACTTTTTGCACTTGGGTTGGTGCAGGAAACCACTTTTGCACTTGTATTAGTGTGGAAAAACCACTTTTCGCACTTGTGTTAGTGTTGAAAAACCACCTTTCGCACTTGTGTTGGTGTTGCAAAACCACTTTTCGCACTTGTGTTGGTGCAGGAAACCACTTTTGCACTTGTATTAGTGTGGAAAAACCACTTTTTGCACTTGTGTTAGTGTTGAAAAACCACTTTTCGCACTTGTGTTGGTGCAGGAAACCACTTTTGCACTTGTATTAGTGTGGAAAAAACACTTTTTGCACTTGTGATAGTGTTGAAAAACCACTTTTCGCACTTGTGTTAGTGTTGAAAAACCACTTTTCGCACTTGTGTTGGTGCAGGAAACCACTTTTGCACTTGTATTAGTGTGGAAAAACCACTTTTCGCACTTGTGTTGGTGCAGGAAACCACTTTTGCACTTGTATTAGTGTGGAAAAAACACTTTTTGCACTTGTGATAGTGTTGAAAAACCACTTTTCGCACTTGTGTTAGTGTTGAAAATCCACTTTTCCAACTTGTGTTGGTGCAGGAAACCACTTTTGCACTTGTATTAGTGTGGAAAAACCACTTTTCGCACTTGTGTTAGTGTTGAAAAACCACTTTTCCCACTTGTGTTGGTGCAGGAAACCACTTTTGCACTTGTATTAGTGTGGAAAAAACACTTTTTGCACTTGTGATAGTGTTGAAAAACCACTTTTCGCACTTGTGTTAGTGTTGAAAAACCACTTTTCGCACTTGTGTTGGTGCAGGAAACCACTTTTGCACTTGTGTTAGTGTTGAAAAACCACTTTTCGCACTTGTGTTAGTGTTGAAAAACCACTTTTTGCACTTGTGTTGGTGCAGGAAACCACTTTTCGCACTTGTGTTAGTGTTGAAAAACCACCTTTCGCACTTGTGTTGGTGTTGAAAAACCACTTTTCGCATTTGTGTTGGTGCGGGAAACCACTTTTGCACTTGTATTAGTGTGGAAAAAACACTTTTTGCACTTGTGATAGTGTTGAAAAACCACTTTTCGCACTTGTGTTAGTGTTGAAAAACCACTTTTCGCACTTGTGTTGGTGCAGGAAACCACTTTTGTACTTGTATTAGTGTGGAAAAACACTTTTTGCACTTGTGATAGTGTTGAAAAACCACTTTTCGCACTTGTGTTAGTGTTGAAAAACCACTTTTTGCACTTGTGTTGGTGCAGTAAACCACTTTTGCACTTGTATTAGTGTGGAAAAAACACTTTTCGCACTTGTGTTAGTGTTGAAAAACCAGTTTTCGCACTTGTGTTGGTGCAGGAAACCACTTTTGCACTTGTATTAGTGTGGAAAAAACACTTTTTGCACTTGCGATAGTGTTGAAAAACCACTTTTCGCACTTGTGTTAGTGTTGAAAAACCACTTTTCGCACTTGTGTTAGTGTTGAAAAACCACTTTTCGTACTTGTGTTGGTGAAGGAAACCACTTTTGCAATTGTATTAGTGTGGGAAAAACACTTTTTGCACTTGTGATAGTGTTGAAAAACCACTTTTCACACTTGTGTTGGTGCAGGAAACCACTTTTGCACTTTTATTAGTGTGGAAAAAACACTTTTTGCACTTGTGACAGTGTTGAAAAAACACTTTTCGCACTTGTGTTAGTGTTGAAAATCCACTTTTCCCACTTGTGTTGGTGCAGGAAACCACTTTTGCACTTGTATTAGTGTGGAAAAACCACTTTTCGCACTTGTGTTAGTGTTGAAAAACCACTTTTCGCACTTGTGTTAGTGTTGAAAACCACTTTTCGTACTTGTGTTGGTGCAGGAAACCACTTTTGCACTTTTATTAGTGTGGAAAAACCACTATTCGCACTTGTGTTAGTGTTAAAAAAACCACCTTTCGCACTTGTCTTAGTGTTGAAAAACCACTTTTCGCACTTGTGTTGGTGCAGGAAACCACTTTTGCACTTGTATTAGTGTGGAAAAACCACTTTTCGCACTTGTGTTAGTGTTGAAAACCACTTTTCGCACTTGTGTTGGTGCAGGAAACCACTTTTGCACTTGTATTAGTGTGGAAAAAACACTTTTTGCACTTGTGATAGTGTTGAAAAACCACTTTTCGCACTTGTGTTAGTGTTGAAAAACAACTTTTCGCACTTGTGTTGGTGCAGGAAACCACTTTTGCACTTGTATTAGTGTGGAAAAACCACTTTTTGCACTTGTGTTGGTGCAGGAAACCACTTTTGCACTTGTATTAGTGTGGAAAAAACACTTTTTGCACTTGTGATAGTGTTGAAAAACCACTTTTCGCACTTGTGTTAGTGTTGAAAAACCACTTTTCACACTCGTGTTAGTGTTGAAAAACCACTTTTCCCACTTGTGTTGGTGCAGGAAACCACTTTTGCACTTGTATTAGTGTGGAAAAAACACTTTTTGCACTTGTGATAGTGTTGAAAAACCACTTTTCGCACTTGTGTTAGTATTGAAAAACCAGTATCCGCACTTGTGTTGGTGCAGGAAACCACTTTTGCACTTGTATTAGTGTGGAAAAACCACTTTTCGCACTTGTGTTAGTGTTGAAAAACCACTTTTCGCACTTGTGTTAGTGTTGAAAAACCACTTTTCGCACTTGTGTTAGTGTTGAAAAACCACTTTTCGCACTTGTGTTAGTGTTGAAAAACCACTTTTTGCACTTGTGTTGGTGCAGGAAAGCACTTTTGCACTTGTATTAGTGTGGAAAAACCACTTTTCGCACTTGTGTTAGTGTTGAAAAACCACTTTTCGCACTTGTGTTAGTGTTGAAAAACCACTTTTCGCACTTGTGTTAGTGTTGAAAAACCACTTTTCGCACTTGTGTTAGTGTTGAAAAACCACTTTTTGCACTTGTGTTGGTGCAGGAAAGCACTTTTGCACTTGTATTAGTGTGGAAAAACCACTTTTCGCACTTGTGTTAGTGTTGAAAAACCACCTTTCGCACTTGTGTTAGTGTTGAAAAACCACTTTTCGCACTTGTGTTGGTGCAGGAAACCACTTTTGCACTTGTATTAGTGTGGAAAAACCACTTTTCGCACTTGTGTTAGTGTTGAAAAACCACTTTTCGCACTTGTGTTAGTGTTGAAAAACCACTTTTCGCACTTGTGTTAGTGTTGAAAAACCACTTTTTGCACTTGTGTTGGTGCAGGAAACCACTTTTGCACTTGTGTTAGTGTTGAAAAACCACTTTTCGCACTTGTGTTAGTGTTGAAAAACCACTTTTTGCACTTGTGTTGGTGCAGGAAACCACTTTTCGCACTTGTGTTAGTGTTGAAAAACCACCTTTCGCACTTGTGTTGGTGTTGAAAAACCACTTTTCGCATTTGTGTTGGTGCGGGAAACCACTTTTGCACTTGTATTAGTGTGGAAAAAACACTTTTTGCACTTGTGATAGTGTTGAAAAACCACTTTTCGCACTTGTGTTAGTGTTGAAAAACCACTTTTCGCACTTGTGTTGGTGCAGGAAACCACTTTTGTACTTGTATTAGTGTGGAAAAACACTTTTTGCACTTGTGATAGTGTTGAAAAACCACTTTTCGCACTTGTGTTAGTGTTGAAAAACCACTTTTCGCACTTGTGTTGGTGCAGTAAACCACTTTTGCACTTGTATTAGTGTGGAAAAAACACTTTTCGCACTTGTGTTAGTGTTGAAAAACCAGTTTTCGCACTTGTGTTGGTGCAGGAAACCACTTTTGCACTTGTATTAGTGTGGAAAAAACACTTTTTGCACTTGCGATAGTGTTGAAAAACCACTTTTCGCACTTGTGTTAGTGTTGAAAAACCACTTTTCGCACTTGTGTTAGTGTTGAAAAACCACTTTTCGCACTTGTGTTGGTGAAGGAAACCACTTTTGCAATTGTATTAGTGTGGGAAAAACACTTTTTGCACTTGTGATAGTGTTGAAAAACCACTTTTCACACTTGTGTTGGTGCAGGAAACCACTTTTGCACTTTTATTAGTGTGGAAAAAACACTTTTTGCACTTGTGACAGTGTTGAAAAAACACTTTTCACACTTGTGTTAGTGTTGAAAAACCACTTTTCGCACTTGTGTTAGTGTTGAAAACCACTTTTCGTACTTGTGTTGGTGCAGGAAACCACTTTTGCACTTTTATTAGTGTGGAAAAACCACTATTCGCACTTGTGTTAGTGTTAAAAAAACCACCTTTCACACTTGTCTTAGTGTTGAAAAACCACTTTTCGCACTTGTGTTGGTGCAGGAAACCACTTTTGCACTTGTATTAGTGTGGAAAAACCACTTTTCGCACTTGTGTTAGTGTTGAAAACCACTTTTCGCACTTGTGTTGGTGCAGGAAACCACTTTTGCACTTGTATTAGTGTGGAAAAAACACTTTTTGCACTTGTGATAGTGTTGAAAAACCACTTTTTGCACTTGTGTTAGTGTTGAAAAACAACTTTTCGCACTTGTGTTGGTGCAGGAAACCACTTTTGCACTTGTATTAGTGTGGAAAAACCACTTTTTGCACTTGTGTTGGTGCAGGAAACCACTTTTGCACTTGTATTAGTGTGGAAAAAACACTTTTTGCACTTGTGATAGTGTTGAAAAACCACTTTTCGCACTTGTGTTAGTGTTGAAAAACCACTTTTCACACTCGTGTTAGTGTTGAAAAACCACTTTTCCCACTTGTGTTGGTGCAGGAAACCACTTTTGCACTTGTATTAGTGTGGAAAAAACACTTTTTGCACTTGTGATAGTGTTGAAAAACCACTTTTCGCACTTGTGTTAGTGTTGAAAAACCAGTATCCGCACTTGTGTTGGTGCAGGAAACCACTTTTGCACTTGTATTAGTGTGGAAAAACCACTTTTCGCACTTGTGTTAGTGTTGAAAAACCACTTTTCGCACTTGTGTTAGTGTTGAAAAACCACTTTTCGCACTTATGTTAGTGTTGAAAAACCACTTTTCGCACTTGTGTTAGTGTTGAAAAACCACTTTTTGCACTTGTGTTGGTGCAGGAAAGCACTTTTGCACTTGTATTAGTGTGGAAAACCACTTTTCACACTTGTGTTAGTGTTGAAAAACCACCTTTCGCACTTGTGTTAGTGTTGAAAAACCACTTTTCGCACTTGTGTTGGTGCAGGAAACCACTTTTGCACTTGTATTAGTGTGGAAAAACCACTTTTCGCACTTGTGTTAGTGTTGAAAAACCACTTTTCGCACTTGTGTTAGTGTTGAAAAACCACTTTTCGCACTTGTGTTAGTGTTGAAAAACCACTTTTCGCACTTGTGTTAGTGTTGAAAAACCACTTTTTGCACTTGTGTTGGTGCAGGAAACCACTTTTGCACTTGTATTAGTGTGGAAAACCACTTTTCGCACTTGTGTTAGTGTTGAAAAACCACCTTTCGCACTTGTGTTGGTGTTGAAAAACCACTTTTCGCACTTGTGTTGGTGCAGGAAACCACTTTTGCACTTGTATTAGTGTGGAAAAAACCACTTTTTGCACTTGTGTTAGTGTTGAAAAACCACTTTTCGCACTTGTGTTGGTGCAGGAAACCACTTTTGCACTTGTATTAGTGTGGAAAAAACACTTTTTGCACTTGTGATAGTGTTGAAAAACCACTTTTCGCACTTGTGTTAGTGTTGAAAAACCACTTTTCGCACTTGTGTTGGTGCAGGAAACCACTTTTGCACTTGTATTAGTGTGGAAAAACCACTTTTCGCACTTGTGTTGGTGCAGGAAACCACTTTTGCACTTGTATTAGTGTGGAAAAAACACTTTTTGCACTTGTGATAGTGTTGAAAAACCACTTTTCGCACTTGTGTTAGTGTTGAAAATCCACTTTTCCAACTTGTGTTGGTGCAGGAAACCACTTTTGCACTTGTATTAGTGTGGAAAAACCACTTTTCGCACTTGTGTTAGTGTTGAAAAACGACTTTTCGCACTTGTGTTAGTGTTGAAAAACCACTTTTCCCACTTGTGTTGGTGCAGGAAACCACTTTTGCACTTGTATTAGTGTGGAAAAAACACTTTTTGCACTTGTGATAGTGTTGAAAAACCACTTTTCGCACTTGTGTTAGTGTTGAAAAACCACTTCTCGCACTTGTGTTGGTGCAGGAACCCACTTTTGCACTTGTATTAGTGTGGAAAAACCACTTTTCGCACTTGTGTTAGTGTTGAAAAACCACTTTTCGCACTTGTGTTAGTGTTGAAAACCACTTTTCGTACTTGTGTTGGTGCAGGAAACCACTTTTGCACTTTTATTAGTGTGGAAAAACCACTTTTCGCACTTGTGTTAGTGTTGAAAAACAACTTTTCGCACTTGTGTTGGTGCAGGAAACCACTTTTGCACTTGTATTAGTGTGGAAAAACCACTTTTTGCACTTGTGTTGGTGCAGGAAACCACTTTTGCACTTGTATTAGTGTGGAAAAAACACTTTTTGCACTTGTGATAGTGTTGAAAAACCACTTTTCGCACTTGTGTTAGTGTTGAAAAACCACTTTTCACACTCGTGTTAGTGTTGAAAAACCACTTTTCCCACTTGTGTTTGTGCAGGAAACCACTTTTGCACTTGTATTAGTGTGGAAAAAACACTTTTTGCACTTGTGATAGTGTTGAAAAACCACTTTTCGCACTTGTGTTAGTGTTGAAAAACCATTTTTCACACTCGTGTTAGTGTTGAAAAACCACTTTTCCCACTTTTGTTGGTGCAGGAAACCACTTTTGCACTTGTATTATTGTGGAAAAAACACTTTTTGCACTTGTGATAGTGTTGAAAAACCACTTTTCGCACTTGTGTTAGTGTTGAAAAACCAGTTTTCGCACTTGTGTTGGTGCAGGAAACCACTTTTGCACTTGTATTAGTGTGGAAAACCACTTTTCGCACTTGTGTTAGTGTTGAAAAACCACCTTTCGCACTTGTGTTGGTGTTGAAAAACCACTTTTCGCACTTGTGTTGGTGCAGGAAACCACTTTTGCACTTGTATTAGTGTGGAAAAAACCACTTTTTGCACTTGTGTTAGTGTTGAAAAACCACTTTTCGCACTTGTGTTGGTGCAGGAAACCACTTTTGCACTTGTATTAGTGTGGAAAAAACACTTTTTGCACTTGTGATAGTGTTGAAAAACCACTTTTCGCACTTGTGTTAGTGTTGAAAAACCACTTTTCGCACTTGTGTTGGTGCAGGAAACCACTTTTGCACTTGTATTAGTGTGGAAAAACCACTTTTCGCACTTGTGTTGGTGCAGGAAACCACTTTTGCACTTGTATTAGTGTGGAAAAAACACTTTTTGCACTTGTGATAGTGTTGAAAAACCACTTTTCGCACTTGTGTTAGTGTTGAAAATCCACTTTTCCAACTTGTGTTGGTGCAGGAAACCACTTTTGCACTTGTATTAGTGTGGAAAAACCACTTTTCGCACTTGTGTTAGTGTTGAAAAACGACTTTTCGCACTTGTGTTAGTGTTGAAAAACCACTTTTCCCACTTGTGTTGGTGCAGGAAACCACTTTTGCACTTGTATTAGTGTGGAAAAAACACTTTTTGCACTTGTGATAGTGTTGAAAAACCACTTTTCGCACTTGTGTTAGTGTTGAAAAACCACTTCTCGCACTTGTGTTGGTGCAGGAACCCACTTTTGCACTTGTATTAGTGTGGAAAAACCACTTTTCGCACTTGTGTTAGTGTTGAAAAACCACTTTTCGCACTTGTGTTAGTGTTGAAAACCACTTTTCGTACTTGTGTTGGTGCAGGAAACCACTTTTGCACTTTTATTAGTGTGGAAAAACCACTTTTCGCACTTGTGTTAGTGTTGAAAAACAACTTTTCGCACTTGTGTTGGTGCAGGAAACCACTTTTGCACTTGTATTAGTGTGGAAAAACCACTTTTTGCACTTGTGTTGGTGCAGGAAACCACTTTTGCACTTGTATTAGTGTGGAAAAAACACTTTTTGCACTTGTGATAGTGTTGAAAAACCACTTTTCGCACTTGTGTTAGTGTTGAAAAACCACTTTTCACACTCGTGTTAGTGTTGAAAAACCACTTTTCCCACTTGTGTTTGTGCAGGAAACCACTTTTGCACTTGTATTAGTGTGGAAAAAACACTTTTTGCACTTGTGATAGTGTTGAAAAACCACTTTTCGCACTTGTGTTAGTGTTGAAAAACCATTTTTCACACTCGTGTTAGTGTTGAAAAACCACTTTTCCCACTTTTGTTGGTGCAGGAAACCACTTTTGCACTTGTATTATTGTGGAAAAAACACTTTTTGCACTTGTGATAGTGTTGAAAAACCACTTTTCGCACTTGTGTTAGTGTTGAAAAACCAGTTTTCGCACTTGTGTTGGTGCAGGAAACCACTTTTGCACTTTTATTAGTGTGGAAAAACCACTTTTCGCTCTTGTGTTAGTGTTGAAAAACCACTTTTCGCACTTGTGTTGGTGCAGGAAACCACTTTTGTACTTGTATTAGTGTGGAAAAAACACTTTTTGCACTTGTGATAGTGTTGAAAAACCACTTTTCGCACTTGTGTTAGTGTTGAAAAACCACTTTTTGCACTTGTGTTGGTGCAGTAAACCACTTTTGCACTTGTATTAGTGTGGAAAAAACACTTTTCGCACTTGTGTTAGTGTTGAAAAACCAGTTTTCGCACTTGTGTTGGTGCAGGAAACCACTTTTGCACTTGTATTAGTGTGGAAAAAACACTTTTTGCACTTGCGATAGTGTTGAAAAACCACTTTTCGCACCTGTGTTAGTGTTGAAAAACCACTTTTCGCACTTGTGTTAGTGTTGAAAAACCACTTTTCGTACTTGTGTTGGTGAAGGAAACCACTTTTGCAATTGTATTAGTGTGGGAAAAACACTTTTTGCACTTGTGATAGTGTTGAAAAACCACTTTTCACACTTGTGTTGGTGCAGGAAACCACTTTTGCACTTTTATTAGTGTGGAAAAAACACTTTTTGCACTTGTGACAGTGTTGAAAAAACACTTTTCGCACTTGTGTTAGTGTTGAAAATCCACTTTTCCCACTTGTGTTGGTGCAGGAAACCACTTTTGCACTTGTATTAGTGTGGAAAAACCACTTTTCGCACTTGTGTTAGTGTTGAAAAACCACTTTTCGCACTTGTGTTAGTGTTGAAAACCACTTTTCGTACTTGTGTTGGTGCAGGAAACCACTTTTGCACTTTTATTAGTGTGGAAAAACCACTATTCGCACTTGTGTTAGTGTTAAAAAAACCACCTTTCGCACTTGTCTTAGTGTTGAAAAACCACTTTTCGCACTTGTGTTGGTGCAGGAAACCACTTTTGCACTTGTATTAGTGTGGAAAAACCACTTTTCGCACTTGTGTTAGTGTTGAAAACCACTTTTCGCACTTGTGTTGGTGCAGGAAACCACTTTTGCACTTGTATTAGTGTGGAAAAAACACTTTTTGCACTTGTGATAGTGTTGAAAAACCACTTTTCGCACTTGTGTTAGTGTTGAAAAACAACTTTTCGCACTTGTGTTGGTGCAGGAAACCACTTTTGCACTTGTATTAGTGTGGAAAAACCACTTTTTGCACTTGTGTTGGTGCAGGAAACCACTTTTGCACTTGTATTAGTGTGGAAAAAACACTTTTTGCACTTGTGATAGTGTTGAAAAACCACTTTTCGCACTTGTGTTAGTGTTGAAAAACCACTTTTCACACTCGTGTTAGTGTTGAAAAACCACTTTTCCCACTTGTGTTGGTGCAGGAAACCACTTTTGCACTTGTATTAGTGTGGAAAAAACACTTTTTGCACTTGTGATAGTGTTGAAAAACCACTTTTCGCACTTGTGTTAGTGTTGAAAAACCAGTATCCGCACTTGTGTTGGTGCAGGAAACCACTTTTGCACTTGTATTAGTGTGGAAAAACCACTTTTCGCACTTGTGTTAGTGTTGAAAAACCACTTTTCGCACTTGTGTTAGTGTTGAAAAACCACTTTCGCACTTGTGTTAGTGTTGAAAAACCACTTTTCGCACTTGTGTTAGTGTTGAAAAACCACTTTTTGCACTTGTGTTGGTGCAGGAAAGCACTTTTGCACTTGTATTAGTGTGGAAAAACCACTTTTCGCACTTGTGTTAGTGTTGAAAAACCACTTTTCGCACTTGTGTTAGTGTTGAAAAACCACTTTTCGCACTTGTGTTAGTGTTGAAAAACCACTTTTTGCACTTGTGTTGGTGCAGGAAAGCACTTTTGCACTTGTATTAGTGTGGAAAAACCACTTTTCGCACTTGTGTTAGTGTTGAAAAACCACTTTTCGCACTTGTGTTAGTGTTGAAAAACCACTTTTCGCACTTGTGTTAGTGTTGAAAAACCACTTTTCGCACTTGTGTTAGTGTTGAAAAACCACTTTTTGCACTTGTGTTGGTGCAGGAAAGCACTTTTGCACTTGTATTAGTGTGGAAAAACCACTTTTCGCACTTGTGTTAGTGTTGAAAAACCACCTTTCGCACTTGTGTTAGTGTTGAAAAACCACTTTTCGCACTTGTGTTGGTGCAGGAAACCACTTTTGCACTTGTATTAGTGTGGAAAAACCACTTTTCGCACTTGTGTTAGTGTTGAAAAACCACTTTTCGCACTTGTGTTAGTGTTGAAAAACCACTTTTCGCACTTGTGTTAGTGTTGAAAAACCACTTTTTGCACTTGTGTTGGTGCAGGAAACCACTTTTGCACTTGTGTTAGTGTTGAAAAACCACTTTTCGCACTTGTGTTAGTGTTGAAAAACCACTTTTTGCACTTGTGTTGGTGCAGGAAACCACTTTTCGCACTTGTGTTAGTGTTGAAAAACCACCTTTCGCACTTGTGTTGGTGTTGAAAAACCACTTTTCGCATTTGTGTTGGTGCGGGAAACCACTTTTGCACTTGTATTAGTGTGGAAAAAACACTTTTTGCACTTGTGATAGTGTTGAAAAACCACTTTTCGCACTTGTGTTAGTGTTGAAAAACCACTTTTCGCACTTGTGTTGGTGCAGGAAACCACTTTTGTACTTGTATTAGTGTGGAAAAACACTTTTTGCACTTGTGATAGTGTTGAAAAACCACTTTTCGCACTTGTGTTAGTGTTGAAAAACCACTTTTCGCACTTGTGTTGGTGCAGTAAACCACTTTTGCACTTGTATTAGTGTGGAAAAAACACTTTTCGCACTTGTGTTAGTGTTGAAAAACCAGTTTTCGCACTTGTGTTGGTGCAGGAAACCACTTTTGCACTTGTATTAGTGTGGAAAAAACACTTTTTGCACTTGCGATAGTGTTGAAAAACCACTTTTCGCACTTGTGTTAGTGTTGAAAAACCACTTTTCGCACTTGTGTTAGTGTTGAAAAACCACTTTTCGCACTTGTGTTGGTGAAGGAAACCACTTTTGCAATTGTATTAGTGTGGGAAAAACACTTTTTGCACTTGTGATAGTGTTGAAAAACCACTTTTCACACTTGTGTTGGTGCAGGAAACCACTTTTGCACTTTTATTAGTGTGGAAAAAACACTTTTTGCACTTGTGACAGTGTTGAAAAAACACTTTTCACACTTGTGTTAGTGTTGAAAAACCACTTTTCGCACTTGTGTTAGTGTTGAAAACCACTTTTCGTACTTGTGTTGGTGCAGGAAACCACTTTTGCACTTTTATTAGTGTGGAAAAACCACTATTCGCACTTGTGTTAGTGTTAAAAAAACCACCTTTCACACTTGTCTTAGTGTTGAAAAACCACTTTTCGCACTTGTGTTGGTGCAGGAAACCACTTTTGCACTTGTATTAGTGTGGAAAAACCACTTTTCGCACTTGTGTTAGTGTTGAAAACCACTTTTCGCACTTGTGTTGGTGCAGGAAACCACTTTTGCACTTGTATTAGTGTGGAAAAAACACTTTTTGCACTTGTGATAGTGTTGAAAAACCACTTTTTGCACTTGTGTTAGTGTTGAAAAACAACTTTTCGCACTTGTGTTGGTGCAGGAAACCACTTTTGCACTTGTATTAGTGTGGAAAAACCACTTTTTGCACTTGTGTTGGTGCAGGAAACCACTTTTGCACTTGTATTAGTGTGGAAAAAACACTTTTTGCACTTGTGATAGTGTTGAAAAACCACTTTTCGCACTTGTGTTAGTGTTGAAAAACCACTTTTCACACTCGTGTTAGTGTTGAAAAACCACTTTTCCCACTTGTGTTGGTGCAGGAAACCACTTTTGCACTTGTATTAGTGTGGAAAAAACACTTTTTGCACTTGTGATAGTGTTGAAAAACCACTTTTCGCACTTGTGTTAGTGTTGAAAAACCAGTATCCGCACTTGTGTTGGTGCAGGAAACCACTTTTGCACTTGTATTAGTGTGGAAAAACCACTTTTCGCACTTGTGTTAGTGTTGAAAAACCACTTTTCGCACTTGTGTTAGTGTTGAAAAACCACTTTTCGCACTTATGTTAGTGTTGAAAAACCACTTTTCGCACTTGTGTTAGTGTTGAAAAACCACTTTTTGCACTTGTGTTGGTGCAGGAAAGCACTTTTGCACTTGTATTAGTGTGGAAAACCACTTTTCACACTTGTGTTAGTGTTGAAAAACCACCTTTCGCACTTGTGTTAGTGTTGAAAAACCACTTTTCGCACTTGTGTTGGTGCAGGAAACCACTTTTGCACTTGTATTAGTGTGGAAAAACCACTTTTCGCACTTGTGTTAGTGTTGAAAAACCACTTTTCGCACTTGTGTTAGTGTTGAAAAACCACTTTTCGCACTTGTGTTAGTGTTGAAAAACCACTTTTCGCACTTGTGTTAGTGTTGAAAAACCACTTTTTGCACTTGTGTTGGTGCAGGAAACCACTTTTGCACTTGTATTAGTGTGGAAAACCACTTTTCGCACTTGTGTTAGTGTTGAAAAACCACCTTTCGCACTTGTGTTGGTGTTGAAAAACCACTTTTCGCACTTGTGTTGGTGCAGGAAACCACTTTTGCACTTGTATTAGTGTGGAAAAAACCACTTTTTGCACTTGTGTTAGTGTTGAAAAACCACTTTTCGCACTTGTGTTGGTGCAGGAAACCACTTTTGCACTTGTATTAGTGTGGAAAAAACACTTTTTGCACTTGTGATAGTGTTGAAAAACCACTTTTCGCACTTGTGTTAGTGTTGAAAAACCACTTTTCGCACTTGTGTTGGTGCAGGAAACCACTTTTGCACTTGTATTAGTGTGGAAAAACCACTTTTCGCACTTGTGTTGGTGCAGGAAACCACTTTTGCACTTGTATTAGTGTGGAAAAAACACTTTTTGCACTTGTGATAGTGTTGAAAAACCACTTTTCGCACTTGTGTTAGTGTTGAAAATCCACTTTTCCAACTTGTGTTGGTGCAGGAAACCACTTTTGCACTTGTATTAGTGTGGAAAAACCACTTTTCGCACTTGTGTTAGTGTTGAAAAACGACTTTTCGCACTTGTGTTAGTGTTGAAAAACCACTTTTCCCACTTGTGTTGGTGCAGGAAACCACTTTTGCACTTGTATTAGTGTGGAAAAAACACTTTTTGCACTTGTGATAGTGTTGAAAAACCACTTTTCGCACTTGTGTTAGTGTTGAAAAACCACTTCTCGCACTTGTGTTGGTGCAGGAACCCACTTTTGCACTTGTATTAGTGTGGAAAAACCACTTTTCGCACTTGTGTTAGTGTTGAAAAACCACTTTTCGCACTTGTGTTAGTGTTGAAAACCACTTTTCGTACTTGTGTTGGTGCAGGAAACCACTTTTGCACTTTTATTAGTGTGGAAAAACCACTTTTCGCACTTGTGTTAGTGTTGAAAAACAACTTTTCGCACTTGTGTTGGTGCAGGAAACCACTTTTGCACTTGTATTAGTGTGGAAAAACCACTTTTTGCACTTGTGTTGGTGCAGGAAACCACTTTTGCACTTGTATTAGTGTGGAAAAAACACTTTTTGCACTTGTGATAGTGTTGAAAAACCACTTTTCGCACTTGTGTTAGTGTTGAAAAACCACTTTTCACACTCGTGTTAGTGTTGAAAAACCACTTTTCCCACTTGTGTTTGTGCAGGAAACCACTTTTGCACTTGTATTAGTGTGGAAAAAACACTTTTTGCACTTGTGATAGTGTTGAAAAACCACTTTTCGCACTTGTGTTAGTGTTGAAAAACCATTTTTCACACTCGTGTTAGTGTTGAAAAACCACTTTTCCCACTTTTGTTGGTGCAGGAAACCACTTTTGCACTTGTATTATTGTGGAAAAAACACTTTTTGCACTTGTGATAGTGTTGAAAAACCACTTTTCGCACTTGTGTTAGTGTTGAAAAACCAGTTTTCGCACTTGTGTTGGTGCAGGAAACCACTTTTGCACTTGTATTAGTGTGGAAAACCACTTTTCGCACTTGTGTTAGTGTTGAAAAACCACCTTTCGCACTTGTGTTGGTGTTGAAAAACCACTTTTCGCACTTGTGTTGGTGCAGGAAACCACTTTTGCACTTGTATTAGTGTGGAAAAAACCACTTTTTGCACTTGTGTTAGTGTTGAAAAACCACTTTTCGCACTTGTGTTGGTGCAGGAAACCACTTTTGCACTTGTATTAGTGTGGAAAAAACACTTTTTGCACTTGTGATAGTGTTGAAAAACCACTTTTCGCACTTGTGTTAGTGTTGAAAAACCACTTTTCGCACTTGTGTTGGTGCAGGAAACCACTTTTGCACTTGTATTAGTGTGGAAAAACCACTTTTCGCACTTGTGTTGGTGCAGGAAACCACTTTTGCACTTGTATTAGTGTGGAAAAAACACTTTTTGCACTTGTGATAGTGTTGAAAAACCACTTTTCGCACTTGTGTTAGTGTTGAAAATCCACTTTTCCAACTTGTGTTGGTGCAGGAAACCACTTTTGCACTTGTATTAGTGTGGAAAAACCACTTTTCGCACTTGTGTTAGTGTTGAAAAACGACTTTTCGCACTTGTGTTAGTGTTGAAAAACCACTTTTCCCACTTGTGTTGGTGCAGGAAACCACTTTTGCACTTGTATTAGTGTGGAAAAAACACTTTTTGCACTTGTGATAGTGTTGAAAAACCACTTTTCGCACTTGTGTTAGTGTTGAAAAACCACTTCTCGCACTTGTGTTGGTGCAGGAACCCACTTTTGCACTTGTATTAGTGTGGAAAAACCACTTTTCGCACTTGTGTTAGTGTTGAAAAACCACTTTTCGCACTTGTGTTAGTGTTGAAAACCACTTTTCGTACTTGTGTTGGTGCAGGAAACCACTTTTGCACTTTTATTAGTGTGGAAAAACCACTTTTCGCACTTGTGTTAGTGTTGAAAAACAACTTTTCGCACTTGTGTTGGTGCAGGAAACCACTTTTGCACTTGTATTAGTGTGGAAAAACCACTTTTTGCACTTGTGTTGGTGCAGGAAACCACTTTTGCACTTGTATTAGTGTGGAAAAAACACTTTTTGCACTTGTGATAGTGTTGAAAAACCACTTTTCGCACTTGTGTTAGTGTTGAAAAACCACTTTTCACACTCGTGTTAGTGTTGAAAAACCACTTTTCCCACTTGTGTTTGTGCAGGAAACCACTTTTGCACTTGTATTAGTGTGGAAAAAACACTTTTTGCACTTGTGATAGTGTTGAAAAACCACTTTTCGCACTTGTGTTAGTGTTGAAAAACCATTTTTCACACTCGTGTTAGTGTTGAAAAACCACTTTTCCCACTTTTGTTGGTGCAGGAAACCACTTTTGCACTTGTATTATTGTGGAAAAAACACTTTTTGCACTTGTGATAGTGTTGAAAAACCACTTTTCGCACTTGTGTTAGTGTTGAAAAACCAGTTTTCGCACTTGTGTTGGTGCAGGAAACCACTTTTGCACTTTTATTAGTGTGGAAAAACCACTTTTCGCTCTTGTGTTAGTGTTGAAAAACCACTTTTCGCACTTGTGTTGGTGCAGGAAACCACTTTTGTACTTGTATTAGTGTGGAAAAAACACTTTTTGCACTTGTGATAGTGTTGAAAAACCACTTTTCGCACTTGTGTTAGTGTTGAAAAACCACTTTTTGCACTTGTGTTGGTGCAGTAAACCACTTTTGCACTTGTATTAGTGTGGAAAAAACACTTTTCGCACTTGTGTTAGTGTTGAAAAACCAGTTTTCGCACTTGTGTTGGTGCAGGAAACCACTTTTGCACTTGTATTAGTGTGGAAAAAACACTTTTTGCACTTGCGATAGTGTTGAAAAACCACTTTTCGCACCTGTGTTAGTGTTGAAAAACCACTTTTCGCACTTGTGTTAGTGTTGAAAAACCACTTTTCGTACTTGTGTTGGTGAAGGAAACCACTTTTGCAATTGTATTAGTGTGGGAAAAACACTTTTTGCACTTGTGATAGTGTTGAAAAACCACTTTTCACACAACCACTTTTGCACTTTTATTAGTGTGGAAAAAAAACACTTTTTGCACTTGTGACAGTGTTGAAAAAAACACTTTTCGCACTTGTGTTAGTGTTGAAAAATCCACTTTTCCACACTTGTGTTGGTGCAGGAAACACCTTTTGCACTTGTAATAGTGTGGAAAAACCACTTTTCGCACTTGTGTTAGTGTTGAAAAACCACTTTTCGCACTTGTGTTAGTGTTGAAAACCACTTTCGTACTTGTGTTGGTGCAGGAAACCACTTTTGCACTTTTATTAGTGTGGAAAAAACCACTATTCGCACTTGTGTTAGTGTTAAAAAAAACCTTTCGCACTTGTCTTAGTGTTGAAAAACCACTTTTCGCACTTGTGTTGGTGCAGGAAACCACTTTTGCACTTGTATTAGTGTGGAAAAAACCACTTTTCGCACTTGTGTTAGTGTTGAAAACCACTTTTCGCACTTGTGTTGGTGCAGGAAACCACTTTTGCACTTGTATTAGTGTGGCAAAAAACACTTTTTGCACTTGTGATAGTGTTGAAAAACCACTTTTCGCACTTGTGTTAGTGTTGAAAAAACAACTTTTCGCACTTGTGTTGGTGCAGGAAACCACTTTTGCACTTGTATTAGTGTGGAAAAACCACTTTTTGCACTTGTGTTGGTGCAGGAAACCACTTTTGCACTTGTATTAGTGTGGAAAAAACACTTTTTGCACTTGTGATAGTGTTGAAAAACCACTTTTCGCACTTGTGTTAGTGTTGAAAAACCACTTTTCACACTCGTGTTAGTGTTGAAAAACCACTTTTCCCACTTGTGTTGGTGCAGGAAACCACTTTTGCACTTGTATTAGTGTGAAAAAACACTTTTTGCACTTGTGATAGTGTTGAAAAAACCACTTTTCGCACTTGTGTTAGTGTTGAAAAAACCAGTATCCGCACTTGTGTTGGTGCAGGAAACCACTTTTGCACTTGTATTAGTGTGGAAAAACCACTTTTTCGCACTTGTGTTAGTGTTGAAAAACCACTTTTCGCACTTGTGTTAGTGTTGAAAAACCACTTTCGCACTTGTGTTAGTGTTGAAAAACCACTTTTCGCACTTGTGTTAGTGTTGGAAAAACCACTTTTTGCACTTGTGTTGGTGCAGGAAAGACACTTTTGCACTTGTATTAGTGTGGAAAAACCACTTTTCGCACTTGTGTTAGTGTTGAAAAACACTTTTCGCACTTGTGTTAGTGTTGAAAAACCACTTTTCGCACTTGTGTTAGTGTTGAAAAACCACTTTTCCGCACTTGTGTTAGTGTTGAAAAACCACTTTTTGCACTTGTGTTGGTGCAGGAAAGCACTTTTGCACTTGTATTAGTGTGGAAAAACCACTTTTTCGCACTTGTGTTAGTGTTGAAAAACCACCTTTCGCACTTGTGTTAGTGTTGAAAAACCACTTTTCGCACTTGTGTTGGTGCAGGAAACCACTTTTGCACTTGTATTAGTGTGGAAAAACCACTTTTCGCACTTGTGTTAGTGTTGAAAAACCACTTTTCGCACTTGTGTTAGTGTTGAAAAACCACTTTTCGCACTTGTGTTAGTGTTGAAAAACCACTTTTCGCACTTGTGTTAGTGTTGAAAAAACCACTTTTTGCACTTGTGTTGGTGCAGGAAACCACTTTTGCACTTGTGTTAGTGTTGAAAACCCACTTTTCGCACTTGTGTTAGTGTTGAAAAACCACTATTTTGCACTTGTGTTGGTGCAGGAAAACCACTTTTCGCACTTGTGTTAGTGTTGAAAAAACCACCTTTCGCACTTGTGTTGGTGTTGAAAAAACCACTTTTCGCATTTGTGTTGGTGCGGGAAACCACTTTTGCACTTGTATTAGTGTGGAAAAAACACTTTTTGCACTTGTGATAGTGTTGAAAAACCACTTTTCGCACTTGTGTTAGTGTTGAAAAACCACTTTTCGCACTTGTGTTGGTGCAGGAAACCACTTTTGTACTTGTATTAGTGTGGAAAAACACTTTTTGCACTTGTGATAGTGTTGAAAAACCACTTTTCGCACTTGTGTTAGTGTTGAAAAACCACTTTTCGCACTTGTGTTGGTGCAGTAAACCACTTTTGCACTTGTATTAGTGTGGAAAAAACACTTTTCGCACTTGTGTTAGTGTTGAAAAACCAGTTTTCGCACTTGTGTTGGTGCAGGAAACCACTTTTGCACTTGTATTAGTGTGGAAAAAACACTTTTTGCACTTGCGATAGTGTTGAAAAACCACTTTTCGCACTTGTGTTAGTGTTGAAAAACCACTTTTCGCACTTGTGTTAGTGTTGAAAAACCACTTTTCGCACTTGTGTTGGTGAAGGAAACCACTTTTGCAATTGTATTAGTGTGGGAAAAACACTTTTTGCACTTGTGATAGTGTTGAAAAACCACTTTTCACACTTGTGTTGGTGCAGGAAACCACTTTTGCACTTTTATTAGTGTGGAAAAAACACTTTTTGCACTTGTGACAGTGTTGAAAAAACACTTTTCGCACTTGTGTTAGTGTTGAAAAACCACTTTTCGCACTTGTGTTAGTGTTGAAAACCACTTTTCGTACTTGTGTTGGTGCAGGAAACCACTTTTGCACTTTTATTAGTGTGGAAAAACCACTATTCGCACTTGTGTTAGTGTTAAAAAAACCACCTTTCACACTTGTCTTAGTGTTGAAAAACCACTTTTCGCACTTGTGTTGGTGCAGGAAACCACTTTTGCACTTGTATTAGTGTGGAAAAACCACTTTTCGCACTTGTGTTAGTGTTGAAAACCACTTTTCGCACTTGTGTTGGTGCAGGAAACCACTTTTGCAATTGTATTAGTGTGGAAAAAACACTTTTTGCACTTGTGATAGTGTTGAAAAACCACTTTTTGCACTTGTGTTAGTGTTGAAAAACAACTTTTCGCACTTGTGTTGGTGCAGGAAACCACTTTTGCACTTGTATTAGTGTGGAAAAACCACTTTTTGCACTTGTGTTGGTGCAGGAAACCACTTTTGCACTTGTATTAGTGTGGAAAAAACACTTTTTGCACTTGTGATAGTGTTGAAAAACCACTTTTCGCACTTGTGTTAGTGTTGAAAAACCACTTTTCACACTCGTGTTAGTGTTGAAAAACCACTTTTCCCACTTGTGTTGGTGCAGGAAACCACTTTTGCACTTGTATTAGTGTGGAAAAAACACTTTTTGCACTTGTGATAGTGTTGAAAAACCACTTTTCGCACTTGTGTTAGTGTTGAAAAACCAGTATCCGCACTTGTGTTGGTGCAGGAAACCACTTTTGCACTTGTATTAGTGTGGAAAAACCACTTTTCGCACTTGTGTTAGTGTTGAAAAACCACTTTTCGCACTTGTGTTAGTGTTGAAAAACCACTTTTCGCACTTGTGTTAGTGTTGAAAAACCACTTTTCGCACTTGTGTTAGTGTTGAAAAACCACTTTTTGCACTTGTGTTGGTGCAGGAAAGCACTTTTGCACTTGTATTAGTGTGGAAAAACCACTTTTCACACTTGTGTTAGTGTTGAAAAACCACCTTTCGCACTTGTGTTAGTGTTGAAAAACCACTTTTCGCACTTGTGTTGGTGCAGGAAACCACTTTTGCACTTGTATTAGTGTGGAAAAACCACTTTTCGCACTTGTGTTAGTGTTGAAAAACCACTTTTCGCACTTGTGTTAGTGTTGAAAAACCACTTTTCGCACTTGTGTTAGTGTTGAAAAACCACTTTTTGCACTTGTGTTAGTGTTGAAAAACCACTTTTTGCACTTGTGTTGGTGCAGGAAACCACTTTTGCACTTGTATTAGTGTGGAAAACCACTTTTCGCACTTGTGTTAGTGTTGAAAAACCACCTTTCGCACTTGTGTTGGTGTTGAAAAACCACTTTTCGCACTTGTGTTGGTGCAGGAAACCACTTTTGCACTTGTATTAGTGTGGAAAAAACCACTTTTTGCACTTGTGTTAGTGTTGAAAAACCACTTTTCGCACTTGTGTTGGTGCAGGAAACCACTTTTGCACTTGTATTAGTGTGGAAAAAACACTTTTTGCACTTGTGATAGTGTTGAAAAACCACTTTTCGCACTTGTGTTAGTGTTGAAAAACCACTTTTCGCACTTGTGTTGGTGCAGGAAACCACTTTTGCACTTGTATTAGTGTGGAAAAACCACTTTTCGCACTTGTGTTGGTGCAGGAAACCACTTTTGCACTTGTATTAGTGTGGAAAAAACACTTTTTGCACTTGTGATAGTGTTGAAAACCCACTTTTCGCACTTGTGTTAGTGTTGAAAATCCACTTTTCCAACTTGTGTTGGTGCAGGAAACCACTTTTGCACTTGTATTAGTGTGGAAAAACCACTTTTCGCACTTGTGTTAGTGTTGAAAAACCACTTTTCGCACTTGTGTTAGTGTTGAAAAACCACTTTTCCCACTTGTGTTGGTGCAGGAAACCACTTTTGCACTTGTATTAGTGTGGAAAAAACACTTTTTGCACTTGTGATAGTGTTGAAAAACCACTTTTCGCACTTGTGTTAGTGTTGAAAAACCACTTCTCGCACTTGTGTTGGTGCAGGAACCCACTTTTGCACTTGTATTAGTGTGGAAAAACCACTTTTCGCACTTGTGTTAGTGTTGAAAAACCACTTTTCGCACTTGTGTTAGTGTTGAAAACCACTTTTCGTACTTGTGTTGGTGCAGGAAACCACTTTTGCACTTTTATTAGTGTGGAAAAACCACTTTTCGCACTTGTGTTAGTGTTAAAAAAACCACCTTTCGCACTTGTCTTAGTGTTGAAAAACCACTTTTCGCACTTGTGTTGGTGCAGGAAACCACTTTTGCACTTGTATTAGTGTGGAAAAACCACTTTTCGCACTTGTGTTAGTGTTGAAAACCACTTTTCGCACTTGTGTTGGTGCAGGAAACCACTTTTGCACTTGTATTAGTGTGGAAAAAACACTTTTTGCACTTGTGATAGTGTTGAAAAACCACTTTTCGCACTTGTGTTAGTGTTGAAAAACAACTTTTCGCACTTGTGTTGGTGCAGGAAACCACTTTTGCACTTGTATTAGTGTGGAAAAACCACTTTTTGCACTTGTGTTGGTGCAGGAAACCACTTTTGCACTTGTATTAGTGTGGAAAAAACACTTTTTGCACTTGTGATAGTGTTGAAAAACCACTTTTCGCACTTGTGTTAGTGTTGAAAAACCACTTTTCACACTCGTGTTAGTGTTGAAAAACCACTTTTCCCACTTGTGTTTGTGCAGGAAACCACTTTTGCACTTGTATTAGTGTGGAAAAAACACTTTTTGCACTTGTGATAGTGTTGAAAAACCACTTTTCGCACTTGTGTTAGTGTTGAAAAACCACTTTTCACACTCGTGTTAGTGTTGAAAAACCACTTTTCCCACTTTTGTTGGTGCAGGAAACCACTTTTGCACTTGTATTAGTGTGGAAAAAACACTTTTTGCACTTGTGATAGTGTTGAAAAACCACTTTTCGCACTTGTGTTAGTGTTGAAAAACCAGTTTTCGCACTTGTGTTGGTGCAGGAAACCACTTTTGCACTTGTATTAGTGTGGAAAAACCACTTTTCGCACTTGTGTTAGTGTTGAAAAACCACTTTTCGCACTTGTGTTAGTGTTGAAAAACCACTTTTCGCACTTGTGTTAGTGTTGAAAAACCACTTTTCGCACTTGTGTTAGTGTTGAAAAACCACTTTTTGCACTTGTGTTGGTGCAGGAAAGCACTTTTGCACTTGTATTAGTGTGGAAAAACCACTTTTCGCACTTGTGTTAGTGTTGAAAAACCACCTTTCGCACTTGTGTTAGTGTTGAAAAACCACTTTTCGCACTTGTGTTGGTGCAGGAAACCACTTTTGCACTTGTATTAGTGTGGAAAAACCACTTTTCGCACTTGTGTTAGTGTTGAAAAACCACTTTTCGCACTTGTGTTAGTGTTGAAAAACCACTTTTCGCACTTGTGTTAGTGTTGAAAAACCACTTTTCGCACTTGTGTTAGTGTTGAAAAACCACTTTTTGCACTTGGGTTGGTGCAGGAAACCACTTTTGCACTTGTATTAGTGTGGAAAACCACTTTTCGCACTTGTGTTAGTGTTGAAAAACCACCTTTCGCACTTGTGTTGGTGTTGAAAAACCACTTTTCGCACTTGTGTTGGTGCAGGAAACCACTTTTGCACTTGTATTAGTGTGGAAAAAACCACTTTTTGCACTTGTGTTAGTGTTGAAAAACCACTTTTCGCACTTGTGTTGGTGCAGGAAACCACTTTTGCACTTGTATTAGTGTGGAAAAAACACTTTTTGCACTTGTGATAGTGTTGAAAAACCACTTTTCGCACTTGTGTTAGTGTTGAAAAACCACTTTTCGCACTTGTGTTGGTGCAGGAAACCACTTTTGCACTTGTATTAGTGTGGAAAAACCACTTTTCGCACTTGTGTTGGTGCAGGAAACCACTTTTGCACTTGTATTAGTGTGGAAAAAACACTTTTTGCACTTGTGATAGAGTTGAAAAACCACTTTTCGCACTTGTGTTAGTGTTGAAAATCCACTTTTCCAACTTGTGTTGGTGCAGGAAACCACTTTTGCACTTGTATTAGTGTGGAAAAACCACTTTTCGCACTTGTGTTAGTGTTGAAAAACCACTTTTCCCACTTGTGTTGGTGCAGGAAACCACTTTTGCACTTGTATTAGTGTGGAAAAAACACTTTTTGCACTTGTGATAGTGTTGAAAAACCACTTTTCGCACTTGTGTTAGTGTTGAAAAACCACTTTTCGCACTTGTGTTGGTGCAGTAACCCACTTTTGCACTTGTATTAGTGTGGAAAAACCACTTTTCGCACTTGTGTTAGTGTTGAAAAACCACTTTTCGCACTTGTGTTAGTGTTGAAAACCACTTTTCGTACTTGTGTTAGTGTTGAAAAACCACTTTTCACACTCGTGTTAGTGTTGAAAAACCACTTTTCCCACTTGTGTTTGTGCAGGAAACCACTTTTGCACTTGTATTAGTGTGGAAAAAACACTTTTTGCACTTGTGATAGTGTTGAAAAACCACTTTTCGCACTTGTGTTAGTGTTGAAAAACCACTTTTCACACTCGTGTTAGTGTTGAAAAACCACTTTTCCCACTTTTGTTGGTGCAGGAAACCACTTTTGCACTTGTATTAGTGTGGAAAAAACACTTTTTGCACTTGTGATAGTGTTGAAAAACCACTTTTAGCACTTGTGTTAGTGTTGAAAAACCAGTTTTCGCACTTGTGTTGGTGCAGGAAACCACTTTTGCACTTTTATTAGTGTGGAAAAACCACTTTTCGCTCTTGTGTTAGTGTTGAAAAACCACTTTTCGCACTTGTGTTGGTGCAGGAAACCACTTTTGTACTTGTATTAGTGTGGAAAAAACACTTTTTGCACTTGTGATAGTGTTGAAAAACCACTTTTCGCACTTGTGTTAGTGTTGAAAAACCACTTTTTGCACTTGTGTTGGTGCAGTAAACCACTTTTGCACTTGTATTAGTGTGGAAAAAACACTTTTCGCACTTGTGTTAGTGTTGAAAAACCAGTTTTCGCACTTGTGTTGGTGCAGGAAACCACTTTTGCACTTGTATTAGTGTGGAAAAAACACTTTTTGCACTTGCGATAGTGTTGAAAAACCACTTTTCGCACCTGTGTTAGTGTTGAAAAACCACTTTTCGCACTTGTGTTAGTGTTGAAAAACCACTTTTCGTACTTGTGTTGGTGAAGGAAACCACTTTTGCAATTGTATTAGTGTGGGAAAAACACTTTTTGCACTTGTGATAGTGTTGAAAAACCACTTTTCACACTTGTGTTGGTGCAGGAAACCACTTTTGCACTTTTATTAGTGTGGAAAAAACACTTTTTGCACTTGTGACAGTGTTGAAAAAACACTTTTCGCACTTGTGTTAGTGTTGAAAATCCACTTTTCCCACTTGTGTTGGTGCAGGAAACCACTTTTGCACTTGTATTAGTGTGGAAAAACCACTTTTCGCACTTGTGTTAGTGTTGAAAAACCACTTTTCGCACTTGTGTTAGTGTTGAAAACCACTTTTCGTACTTGTGTTGGTGCAGGAAACCACTTTTGCACTTTTATTAGTGTGGAAAAACCACTATTCGCACTTGTGTTAGTGTTAAAAAAAACCACCTTTCGCACTTGTCTTAGTGTTGAAAAACCACTTTTCGCACTTGTGTTGGTGCAGGAAACCACTTTTGCACTTGTATTAGTGTGGAAAAACCACTTTTCGCACTTGTGTTACTGTTGAAAACCACTTTTCGCACTTGTGTTGGTGCAGGAAACCACTTTTGCACTTGTATTAGTGTGGAAAAAACACTTTTTGCACTTGTGATAGTGTTGAAAAACCACTTTTCGCACTTGTGTTAGTGTTGAAAAACAACTTTTCGCACTTGTGTTGGTGCAGGAAACCACTTTTGCACTTGTATTAGTGTGGAAAAACCACTTTTTGCACTTGTGTTGGTGCAGGAAACCACTTTTGCACTTGTATTAGTGTGGAAAAAACACTTTTTGCACTTGTGATAGTGTTGAAAAACCACTTTTCGCACTTGTGTTAGTGTTGAAAAACCACTTTTCACACTCGTGTTAGTGTTGAAAAACCACTTTTCCCACTTGTGTTGGTGCAGGAAACCACTTTTGCACTTGTATTAGTGTGGAAAAAACACTTTTTGCACTTGTGATAGTGTTGAAAAACCACTTTTCGCACTTGTGTTAGTGTTGAAAAACCAGTATCCGCACTTGTGTTGGTGCAGGAAACCACTTTTGCACTTGTATTAGTGTGGAAAAACCACTTTTCGCACTTGTGTTAGTGTTGAAAAACCACTTTTCGCACTTGTGTTAGTGTTGAAAAACCACTTTTCGCACTTGTGTTAGTGTTGAAAAACCACTTTTCGCACTTGTGTTAGTGTTGAAAAACCACTTTTTGCACTTGTGTTGGTGCAGGAAAGCACTTTTGCACTTGTATTAGTGTGGAAAAACCACTTTTCGCACTTGTGTTAGTGTTGAAAAACCACTTTTCGCACTTGTGTTAGTGTTGAAAAACCACTTTTCGCACTTGTGTTAGTGTTGAAAAACCACTTTTCGCACTTGTGTTAGTGTTGAAAAACCACTTTTTGCACTTGTGTTGGTGCAGGAAAGCACTTTTGCACTTGTATTAGTGTGGAAAAACCACTTTTCGCACTTGTGTTAGTGTTGAAAAACCACCTTTCGCACTTGTGTTAGTGTTGAAAAACCACTTTTCGCACTTGTGTTGGTGCAGGAAACCACTTTTGCACTTGTATTAGTGTGGAAAAACCACTTTTCGCACTTGTGTTAGTGTTGATAAACCACTTTTCGCACTTGTGTTAGTGTTGAAAAACCACTTTTCGCACTTGTGTTAGTGTTGAAAAACCACTTTTCGCACTTGTGTTAGTGTTGAAAAACCACTTTTTGCACTTGTGTTGGTGCAGGAAACCACTTTTGCACTTGTGTTAGTGTTGAAAAACCACTTTTCGCACTTGTGTTAGTGTTGAAAAACCACTTTTTGCACTTGTGTTGGTGCAGGAAACCACTTTTCGCACTTGTGTTAGTGTTGAAAAACCACCTTTCGCACTTGTGTTGGTGTTGAAAAACCACTTTTCGCATTTGTGTTGGTGCGGGAAACCACTTTTGCACTTGTATTAGTGTGGAAAAAACACTTTTTGCACTTGTGATAGTGTTGAAAAACCACTTTTCGCACTTGTGTTAGTGTTGAAAAACCACTTTTCGCACTTGTGTTGGTGCAGGAAACCACTTTTGTACTTGTATTAGTGTGGAAAAACACTTTTTGCACTTGTGATAGTGTTGAAAAACCACTTTTCGCACTTGTGTTAGTGTTGAAAAACCACTTTTCGCACTTGTGTTGGTGCAGTAAACCACTTTTGCACTTGTATTAGTGTGGAAAAAACACTTTTCGCACTTGTGTTAGTGTTGAAAAACCAGTTTTCGCACTTGTGTTGGTGCAGGAAACCACTTTTGCACTTGTATTAGTGTGGAAAAAACACTTTTTGCACTTGCGATAGTGTTGAAAAACCACTTTTCGCACTTGTGTTAGTGTTGAAAAACCACTTTTCGCACTTGTGTTAGTGTTGAAAAACCACTTTTCGCACTTGTGTTGGTGAAGGAAACCACTTTTGCAATTGTATTAGTGTGGGAAAAACACTTTTTGCACTTGTGATAGTGTTGAAAAACCACTTTTCACACTTGTGTTGGTGCAGGAAACCACTTTTGCACTTTTATTAGTGTGGAAAAAACACTTTTTGCACTTGTGACAGTGTTGAAAAAACACTTTTCGCACTTGTGTTAGTGTTGAAAAACCACTTTTCGCACTTGTGTTAGTGTTGAAAACCACTTTTCGTACTTGTGTTGGTGCAGGAAACCACTTTTGCACTTTTATTAGTGTGGAAAAACCACTATTCGCACTTGTGTTAGTGTTAAAAAAAACCACCTTTCACACTTGTCTTAGTGTTGAAAAACCACTTTTCGCACTTGTGTTGGTGCAGGAAACCACTTTTGCACTTGTATTAGTGTGGAAAAACCACTTTTCGCACTTGTGTTAGTGTTGAAAACCACTTTTCGCACTTGTGTTGGTGCAGGAAACCACTTTTGCACTTGTATTAGTGTGGAAAAAACACTTTTTGCACTTGTGATAGTGTTGAAAAACCACTTTTTGCACTTGTGTTAGTGTTGAAAAACAACTTTTCGCACTTGTGTTGGTGCAGGAAACCACTTTTGCACTTGTATTAGTGTGGAAAAACCACTTTTTGCACTTGTGTTGGTGCAGGAAACCACTTTTGCACTTGTATTAGTGTGGAAAAAACACTTTTTGCACTTGTGATAGTGTTGAAAAACCACTTTTCGCACTTGTGTTAGTGTTGAAAAACCACTTTTCACACTCGTGTTAGTGTTGAAAAACCACTTTTCCCACTTGTGTTGGTGCAGGAAACCACTTTTGCACTTGTATTAGTGTGGAAAAAACACTTTTTGCACTTGTGATAGTGTTGAAAAACCACTTTTCGCACTTGTGTTAGTGTTGAAAAACCAGTATCCGCACTTGTGTTGGTGCAGGAAACCACTTTTGCACTTGTATTAGTGTGGAAAAACCACTTTTCGCACTTGTGTTAGTGTTGAAAAACCACTTTTCGCACTTGTGTTAGTGTTGAAAAACCACTTTTCGCACTTGTGTTAGTGTTGAAAAACCACTTTTCGCACTTGTGTTAGTGTTGAAAAACCACTTTTTGCACTTGTGTTGGTGCAGGAAAGCACTTTTGCACTTGTATTAGTGTGGAAAAACCACTTTTCACACTTGTGTTAGTGTTGAAAAACCACCTTTCGCACTTGTGTTAGTGTTGAAAAACCACTTTTCGCACTTGTGTTGGTGCAGGAAACCACTTTTGCACTTGTATTAGTGTGGAAAAACCACTTTTCGCACTTGTGTTAGTGTTGAAAAACCACTTTTCGCACTTGTGTTAGTGTTGAAAAACCACTTTTCGCACTTGTGTTAGTGTTGAAAAACCACTTTTCGCACTTGTGTTAGTGTTGAAAAACCACTTTTTGCACTTGTGTTGGTGCAGGAAACCACTTTTGCACTTGTATTAGTGTGGAAAACCACTTTTCGCACTTGTGTTAGTGTTGAAAAACCACCTTTCGCACTTGTGTTGGTGTTGAAAAACCACTTTTCGCACTTGTGTTGGTGCAGGAAACCACTTTTGCACTTGTATTAGTGTGGAAAAAACCACTTTTTGCACTTGTGTTAGTGTTGAAAAACCACTTTTCGCACTTGTGTTGGTGCAGGAAACCACTTTTGCACTTGTATTAGTGTGGAAAAAAACACTTTTTGCACTTGTGATAGTGTTGAAAAACCACTTTTCGCACTTGTGTTAGTGTTGAAAAACCACTTTTCGCACTTGTGTTGGTGCAGGAAACCACTTTTGCACTTGTATTAGTGTGGAAAAACCACTTTTCGCACTTGTGTTGGTGCAGGAAACCACTTTTGCACTTGTATTAGTGTGGAAAAAACACTTTTTGCACTTGTGATAGTGTTGAAAAACCACTTTTCGCACTTGTGTTAGTGTTGAAAATCCACTTTTCCAACTTGTGTTGGTGCAGGAAACCACTTTTGCACTTGTATTAGTGTGGAAAAACCACTTTTCGCACTTGTGTTAGTGTTGAAAAACCACTTTTCGCACTTGTGTTAGTGTTGAAAAACCACTTTTCCCACTTGTGTTGGTGCAGGAAACCACTTTTGCACTTGTATTAGTGTGGAAAAAACACTTTTTGCACTTGTGATAGTGTTGAAAAACCACTTTTCGCACTTGTGTTAGTGTTGAAAAACCACTTCTCGCACTTGTGTTGGTGCAGGAACCCACTTTTGCACTTGTATTAGTGTGGAAAAACCACTTTTCGCACTTGTGTTAGTGTTGAAAAACCACTTTTCGCACTTGTGTTAGTGTTGAAAACCACTTTTCGTACTTGTGTTGGTGCAGGAAACCACTTTTGCACTTTTATTAGTGTGGAAAAACCACTTTTCGCACTTGTGTTAGTGTTAAAAAAACCACCTTTCGCACTTGTCTTAGTGTTGAAAAACCACTTTTCGCACTTGTGTTGGTGCAGGAAACCACTTTTGCACTTGTATTAGTGTGGAAAAACCACTTTTCGCACTTGTGTTAGTGTTGAAAACCACTTTTCGCACTTGTGTTGGTGCAGGAAACCACTTTTGCACTTGTATTAGTGTGGAAAAAACACTTTTTGCACTTGTGATAGTGTTGAAAAACCACTTTTCGCACTTGTGTTAGTGTTGAAAAACAACTTTTCGCACTTGTGTTGGTGCAGGAAACCACTTTTGCACTTGTATTAGTGTGGAAAAACCACTTTTTGCACTTGTGTTGGTGCAGGAAACCACTTTTGCACTTGTATTAGTGTGGAAAAAACACTTTTTGCACTTGTGATAGTGTTGAAAAACCACTTTTCGCACTTGTGTTAGTGTTGAAAAACCACTTTTCACACTCGTGTTAGTGTTGAAAAACCACTTTTCCCACTTGTGTTTGTGCAGGAAACCACTTTTGCACTTGTATTAGTGTGGAAAAAACACTTTTTGCACTTGTGATAGTGTTGAAAAACCACTTTTCGCACTTGTGTTAGTGTTGAAAAACCACTTTTCACACTCGTGTTAGTGTTGAAAAACCACTTTTCCCACTTTTGTTGGTGCAGGAAACCACTTTTGCACTTGTATTAGTGTGGAAAAAACACTTTTTGCACTTGTGATAGTGTTGAAAAACCACTTTTCGCACTTGTGTTAGTGTTGAAAAACCAGTTTTCGCACTTGTGTTGGTGCAGGAAACCACTTTTGCACTTGTATTAGTGTGGAAAAACCACTTTTCGCACTTGTGTTAGTGTTGAAAAACCACTTTTCGCACTTGTGTTAGTGTTGAAAAACCACTTTTCGCACTTGTGTTAGTGTTGAAAAACCACTTTTCGCACTTGTGTTAGTGTTGAAAAACCACTTTTTGCACTTGTGTTGGTGCAGGAAAGCACTTTTGCACTTGTATTAGTGTGGAAAAACCACTTTTCGCACTTGTGTTAGTGTTGAAAAACCACCTTTCGCACTTGTGTTAGTGTTGAAAAACCACTTTTCGCACTTGTGTTGGTGCAGGAAACCACTTTTGCACTTGTATTAGTGTGGAAAAACCACTTTTCGCACTTGTGTTAGTGTTGAAAAACCACTTTTCGCACTTGTGTTAGTGTTGAAAAACCACTTTTCGCACTTGTGTTAGTGTTGAAAAACCACTTTTCGCACTTGTGTTAGTGTTGAAAAACCACTTTTTGCACTTGGGTTGGTGCAGGAAACCACTTTTGCACTTGTATTAGTGTGGAAAACCACTTTTCGCACTTGTGTTAGTGTTGAAAAACCACCTTTCGCACTTGTGTTGGTGTTGAAAAACCACTTTTCGCACTTGTGTTGGTGCAGGAAACCACTTTTGCACTTGTATTAGTGTGGAAAAAACCACTTTTTGCACTTGTGTTAGTGTTGAAAAACCACTTTTCGCACTTGTGTTGGTGCAGGAAACCACTTTTGCACTTGTATTAGTGTGGAAAAAACACTTTTTGCACTTGTGATAGTGTTGAAAAACCACTTTTCGCACTTGTGTTAGTGTTGAAAAACCACTTTTCGCACTTGTGTTGGTGCAGGAAACCACTTTTGCACTTGTATTAGTGTGGAAAAACCACTTTTCGCACTTGTGTTGGTGCAGGAAACCACTTTTGCACTTGTATTAGTGTGGAAAAAACACTTTTTGCACTTGTGATAGTGTTGAAAAACCACTTTTCGCACTTGTGTTAGTGTTGAAAATCCACTTTTCCAACTTGTGTTGGTGCAGGAAACCACTTTTGCACTTGTATTAGTGTGGAAAAACCACTTTTCGCACTTGTGTTAGTGTTGAAAAACCACTTTTCCCACTTGTGTTGGTGCAGGAAACCACTTTTGCACTTGTATTAGTGTGGAAAAAACACTTTTTGCACTTGTGATAGTGTTGAAAAACCACTTTTCGCACTTGTGTTAGTGTTGAAAAACCACTTTTCGCACTTGTGTTGGTGCAGTAACCCACTTTTGCACTTGTATTAGTGTGGAAAAACCACTTTTCGCACTTGTGTTAGTGTTGAAAAACCACTTTTCGCACTTGTGTTAGTGTTGAAAACCACTTTTCGTACTTGTGTTGGTGCAGGAAACCACTTTTGCACTTTTATTAGTGTGGAAAAACCACTTTTCGCACTTGTGTTAGTGTTAAAAAAACCACCTTTCGCACTTGTCTTAGTGTTGAAAAACCACTTTTCGCACTTGTGTTGGTGCAGGAAACCACTTTTGCACTTGTATTAGTGTGGAAAAACCACTTTTCACACTTGTGTTAGTGTTGAAAACCACTTTTCGCACTTGTGTTGGTGCAGGAAACCACTTTTGCACTTGTATTAGTGTGGAAAAAACACTTTTTGCACTTGTGATAGTGTTGAAAAACCACTTTTCGCACTTGTGTTAGTGTTGAAAAACAACTTTTCGCACTTGTGTTGGTGCAGGAAACCACTTTTGCACTTGTATTAGTGTGGAAAAACCACTTTTTGCACTTGTGTTGGTGCAGGAAACCACTTTTGCACTTGTATTAGTGTGGAAAAAACACTTTTTGCACTTGTGATAGTGTTGAAAAACCACTTTTCGCACTTGTGTTAGTGTTGAAAAACCACTTTTCACACTCGTGTTAGTGTTGAAAAACCACTTTTCCCACTTGTGTTGGTGCAGGAAACCACTTTTGCACTTGTATTAGTGTGGAAAAAACACTTTTTGCACTTGTGATAGTGTTGAAAAACCACTTTTCGCACTTGTGTTAGTGTTGAAAAACCAGTTTTCGCACTTGTGTTGGTGCAGGAAACCACTTTTGCACTTGTATTAGTGTGGAAAAACCACTTTTCGCACTTGTGTTAGTGTTGAAAAACCACTTTTCGCACTTGTGTTAGTGTTGAAAAACCACTTTTCGCACTTGTGTTAGTGTTGAAAAACCACTTTTCGCACTTGTGTTAGTGTTGAAAAACCACTTTTTGCACTTGTGTTGGTGCAGGAAAGCACTTTTGCACTTGTATTAGTGTGGAAAAACCACTTTTCGCACTTGTGTTAGTGTTGAAAAACCACCTTTCGCACTTGTGTTAGTGTTGAAAAACCACTTTTCGCACTTGTGTTGGTGCAGGAAACCACTTTTGCACTTGTATTAGTGTGGAAAAACCACTTTTCGCACTTGTGTTAGTGTTGAAAAACCACTTTTCGCACTTGTGTTAGTGTTGAAAAACCACTTTTCGCACTTGTGTTAGTGTTGAAAAACCACTTTTCGCACTTGTGTTAGTGTTGAAAAACCACTTTTTGCACTTGTGTTGGTGCAGGAAACCACTTTTGCACTTGTATTAGTGTGGAAAAAACCACTTTTCGCACTTGTGTTAGTGTTGAAAAACCACCTTTCGCACTTGTGCTGGTGTTGAAAAACCACTTTTCGCACTTGTGTTGGTGCAGGAAACCACTTTTGCACTTGTATTAGTGTGGAAAAAACCACTTTTTGCACTTGTGTTAGTGTTGAAAAACCACTTTTCGCACTTGTGTTGGTGCAGGAAACCACTTTTGCACTTGTATTAGTGTGGAAAAAACACTTTTTGCACTTGTGATAGTGTTGAAAAACCACTTTTCGCACTTGTGTTAGTGTTGAAAAACCACTTTTCGCACTTGTGTTGGTGCAGGAAACCACTTTTGCACTTGTATTAGTGTGGAAAAACCACTTTTTGCACTTGTGTTGGTGCAGGAAACCACTTTTGCACTTGTATTAGTGTGGAAAAAACAATTTTTGCACTTGTGATAGTGTTGAAAAACCACTTTTCGCACTTGTGTTAGTGTTGAAAATCCACTTTTCCCACTTGTGTTGGTGCAGGAAACCACTTTTGCACTTGTATTAGTGTGGAAAAACCACTTTTCGCACTTGTGTTAGTGTTGAAAAACCACTTTTCGCACTTGTGTTAGTGTTGAAAAACCACTTTTCCCACTTGTGTTGGTGCAGGAAACCACTTTTGCACTTGTATTAGTGTGGAAAAAACACTTTTTGCACTTGTGATAGTGTTAAAAAACCACTTTTCGCACTTGTGTTAGTGTTGAAAAACCAGTTTTCGCACTTGTGTTGGTGCAGGAAACCACTTTTGCACTTGTATTAGTGTGGAAAAACCACTTTTCGCACTTGTGTTAGTGTTGAAAAACCACTTTTCGCACTTGTGTTAGTGTTGAAAAACCACTTTTCGCACTTGTGTTAGTGTTGAAAAACCACTTTTTGCACTTGTGTTGGTGCAGGAAACCACTTTTGCCCTTGTATTAGTGTGGAAAAACCACTTTTCGCACTTGTGTTAGTGTTGAAAAACCACTTTTCGCACTTGTGTTAGTGTTGAAAAACCACTTTTCGCACTTGTGTTAGTGTTGAAAAACCACTTTTCCCACTTGTGTTGGTGCAGGAAACCACTTTTGCACTTGTATTAGTGTGGAAAAAACCACTTTTTGCACTTGTGTTAGTGTTGAAAAACCACTTTTCGCACTTGTGGTGGTGCAGGAAACCACTTTTCGCACTTGTATTAGTGTGGAAAAAACACTTTTCGCACTTGTGATAGTGTTGAAAAACCACTTTTCGCACTTGTGTTAGTGTTGAAAAACCAGTTTTCACACTTGTGTTGGTGCAGGAAACCACTTTTGCACTTGTATTAGTGTGGAAAAAACACTTTTTGCACTTGTGATAGTGTTGAAAAACCACTTTTCGCACTTGTGTTAGTGTTGAAAATCCACTTTTCGCACTTGTGTTGGTGCAGGAAACCACTTTTGCACTTGTATTAGTGTGGAAAAACCACTTTTCGCACTTGTGTTAGTGTTGAAAAACCACTTTTCGCACTTATGTTAGTGTTGAAAAACCACTTTTCGCACTTGTGTTAGTGTTGAAAAACAACTTTTCGCACTTGTGTTGGTGCAGGAAACCACTTTTGCACTTGTATTTGTGTGGAAAAAACACTTTTTGCACTTGTGTTAGTGTTGAAAAACCACTTTTCGCACTTGTGTTAGTGTTGAAAAACCACTTTTTGCACTTGTGTTAGTGTTGAAAAACCACTTTTCGCACTTGTGTTGGTGTTGAAAAACCACTTTTCGCACTTGTGTTAGTGTTGAAAAACCACTTTTCGCACTTGTGTTAGTGTTGAAAAACCACTTTTCGCACTTTTGTTAGTGTTGAAAAACCACTTTTCGCACTTGTGTTGATGCAGCAAACCACTTTTGCACTTGTATTAGTGTGGAAAAAACACTTTTTGCACTTGTGATAGTGTTGAAAAACCACTTTTTGCACTTGTGTTAGTGTTGAAAAACCACTTTTCGCACTTGTGTTGGTGCAGGAAACCACTTTTGCACTTGTATTAGTGTGGAAAAATCACTTTTTGCACTTGTGATAGTGTTGAAAAACCACTTTTCGCACTTGTGTTGGTGCAGGAAACCACTTTTGCACTTGTATTAGTGTGGAAAAAACACTTTTTGCACTTGTGATAGTGTTGAAAAACCACTTTTCGCACATATGTTAGTGTTGAAAAACCACTTTTCGCACTTGTGTTAGTGTTGAAAAACCACTTTTCGCACTTGTGTTGGTGCAGGAAACCACTTTTGCACTTGTATTAGTGTTGAAAAACCACTTTTTGCACTTGTGTTTGTGTTGAAAAACCAGTTTTCGCACTTGTGTTTGTGCAGGAAACCACTTTTGCACTTGTATTAGTGTGGAAAAACCACTTTTCGCACTTGTGTTAGTGTTGAAAAACCACTTTTTGCACTTGTGTTAGTGTTGAAAAACCACTTTTGCACTTGTATTCGTGTGGAAAAAACACTTTTTGCACTTGTGTTAGTGTTGAAAAACCACTTTTCGCAGTTGTGTTAGTGTTGAAAAAACACTTTTCGCACTTGTGTTAGTGTTGAAAAAGCACTTTTCGCACATATGTTAGTGTTGAAAAACCACTTTTGCACTTGTATTCGTGTGGAAAAAACACTTTTCGCACTTGTGTTGGTGCAGGAAACCACTTTTGCACTTGTATTAGTGTGGAAAAAACACTTTTTGCACTTGTGATAGTGTTGAAAAACCACTTTTCGCACTTGTGTTGGTGTTGAAAAACCAGTTTTCGCATTTGTGTTGGTGCAGGAAACCACTTTTGCACTTGTATTAGTGTGGAAAAAACACTTTTTGCACTTGTGATAGTGTTGAAAAACCACTTTTCGCACTTGTGTTAGTGTTGAAAAACCACTTTTCGCACTTGTGTTGGTGCAGTAAACCACTTTTGTACTTGTATTAGTGTGGAAAAAACACTTTTTGCACTTGTGATAGTGTTGAAAAACCACTTTTCGCACTTGTGTTAGTGTTGAAAAACCACTTTTCGCACTTGTGTTGGTGCAGGAAACCACTTTTGCACTTGTATTAGTGTGGAAAAAACACTTTTCGCACTTGTGTTAGTGTTGAAAAACCAGTTTTCGCACTTGTGTTGGTGCAGGAAACCACTTTTGCACTTGTATTAGTGTGGAAAAAACACTTTTTGCACTTGTGATAGTGTTGAAAAACCACTTTATGCACTTGTGTTAGTGTTGAAAAACCACTTTTCGCACTTGTGTTAGTGTTGAAAAACCACTTTTCGCACTTGTGTTGGTGAAGGAAACCACTTTTGCAATTGTATTAGTGTGGAAAAAACACTTTTTGCACTTGTGATAGTGTTGAAAAACCACTTTTCACACTTGTGTTGGTGCAGGAAACCACTTTTGCACTTTTATTAGTGTGGAAAAAACACTTTTTGCACTTGTGACAGTGTTGAAAAAACACTTTTCGCACTTGTGTTAGTGTTGAAAATCCACTTTTCCCACTTGTGTTGGTGCAGGAAACCACTTTTGCACTTGTATTAGTGTGGAAAAAGCACTTTTTGCACTTGTGATAGTGTTGAAAAACCACTTTCGCACTTGTGTTAGTGTTGAAAAACCACTTTTCGCACTTGTGTTGGTGCAGGAACCCACTTTTGCACTTGTATTAGTGTGGAAAAACCACTTTTCGCACTTGTGTTAGTGTTGAAAAACCACTTTTCGCACTTGTGTTAGTGTTGAAAACCACTTTTCGTACTTGTGTTGGTGCAGGAAACCACTTTTGCACTTTTATTAGTGTGGAAAAACCACTTTTCGCACTTGTGTTAGTGTTTAAAAAACCACCTTTCGCACTTGTCTTAGTGTTGAAAAACCACTTTTCGCACTTGTGTTGGTGCAGGAAACCACTTTTGCACTTGTATTAGTGTGGAAAAACCACTTTTCGCACTTGTGTTAGTGTTGAAAACCACTTTTCGCACTTGTGTTGGTGCAGGAAACCACTTTTGCACTTGTATTAGTGTGGAAAAAACACTTTTTGCACTTGTGATAGTGTTGAAAAACCACTTTTCGCACTTGTGTTAGTGTTGAAAAACAACTTTTCGCACTTGTGTTGGTGCAGGAAACCACTTTTGCACTTGTATTAGTGTGGAAAAACCACTTTTTGCACTTGTGTTGGTGCAGGAAACCACTTTTGCACTTGTATTAGTGTGGAAAAAACACTTTTTGCACTTGTGATAGTGTTGAAAAACCACTTTTCGCACTTGTGTTAGTGTTGAAAAACCACTTTCCACACTCGTGTTAGTGTTGAAAAACCACTTTTCCCACTTGTGTTGGTGCAGGAAACCACTTTTGCACTTGTATTAGTGTGGAAAAAACACTTTTTGCACTTGTGATAGTGTTGAAAAACCACTTTTCGCACTTGTGTTAGTGTTGAAAAACCAGTTTTCGCACTTGTGTTGGTGCAGGAAACCACTTTTGCACTTGTATTAGTGTGGAAAAACCACTTTTCGCACTTGTGTTAGTGTTGAAAAACCACTTTTCGCACTTGTGTTAGTGTTGAAAAACCACTTTTCGCACTTGTGTTAGTGTTGAAAAACCACTTTTCGCACTTGTGTTAGTGTTGAAAAACCACTTTTTGCACTTGTGTTGGTGCAGGAAAGCACTTTTGCACTTGTATTAGTGTGGAAAAACCACTTTTCGCACTTGTGTTAGTGTTGAAAAACCACTTTTCGCACTTGTGTTGGTGCAGGAAACCACTTTTGCACTTGTATTAGTGTGGAAAAACCACTTTTCGTACTTGTGTTAGTGTTGAAAAACCACTTTTCGCACTTGTGTTAGTGTTGAAAAACCACTTTTCGCACTTGTGTTAGTGTTGAAAAACCACTTTTCGCACTTGTGTTAGTGTTGAAAAACCACTTTTTGCACTTGTGTTGGTGCAGGAAACCACTTTTGCACTTGTATTAGTGTGGAAAAACCACTTTTCGCACTTGTGTTAGTGTTGAAAAACCACCTTTCGCACTTGTGTTGGTGTTGAAAAACCACTTTTCGCACTTGTGTTGGTGCAGGAAACCACTTTTGCACTTGTATTAGTGTGGAAAAAACCACTTTTTGCACTTGTGTTAGTGTTGAAAAACCACTTTTCGCACTTGTGTTGGTGCAGGAAACCACTTTTGCACTTGTATTAGTGTGGAAAAAACACTTTTTGCACTTGTGATAGTGTTGAAAAACCACTTTTCGCACTTGTGTTAGTGTTGAAAAACCACTTTTCGCACTTGTGTTGGTGCAGGAAACCACTTTTGCACTTGTATTAGTGTGGAAAAACCACTTTTTGCACTTGTGTTGGTGCAGTAAACCACTTTTGCACTTGTATTAGTGTGGAAAAAACACTTTTTGCACTTGTGATAGTGTTGAAAACCACTTTTCGCACTTGTGTTAGTGTTGAAAATCCACTTTTCCCACTTGTGTTGGTGCAGGAAACCACTTTTGCACTTGTATTAGTGTGGAAAAACCACTTTTCGCACTTGTGTTAGTGTTGAAAAACCACTTTTCGCACTTGTGTTAGTGTTGAAAAACCACTTTTCCCACTTGTGTTGGTGCAGGAAACCACTTTTGCACTTGTATTAGTGTGGAAAAAACACTTTTTGCACTTGTGATAGTGTTGAAAAACCACTTTTCGCACTTGTGTTAGTGTTGAAAAACCAGTTTTCGCACTTGTGTTGGTGCAGGAAACCACTTTTGCACTTGTATTAGTGTGGAAAAACCACTTTTCGCACTTGTGTTAGTGTTGAAAAACCACTTTTCGCACTTGTGTTAGTGTTGAAAAACCACTTTTCGCACTTGTGTTAGTGTTGAAAAACCACTTTTTGCACTTGTGTTGGTGCAGGAAACCACTTTTGCCCTTGTATTAGTGTGGAAAAACCACTTTTCGCACTTGTGTTAGTGTTGAAAAAACACTTTTCGCACTTGTGTTAGTGTTGAAAAACCACTTTTCGCACTTGTGTTGGTGCAGGAAACCACTTCTGCACTTGTATTAGTGTGGAAAAAACCACTTTTTGCACTTGTGTTAGTGTTGAAAAACCACTTTTCGCACTTGTGGTGGTGCAGGAAACCACTTTTCGCACTTGTATTAGTGTGGAAAAACACTTTTCGCACTTGTGATAGTGTTGAAAAACCACTTTTCGCACTTGTGTTAGTGTTGAAAAACCAGTTTTCACACTTGTGTTGGTGCAGGAAACCACTTTTGCACTTGTATTAGTGTGGAAAAAACACTTTTTGCACTTGTGATAGTGTTGAAAAACCACTTTTCGCACTTGTGTTAGTGTTGAAAAACCACTTTTCACACTCGTGTTAGTGTTGAAAAACCACTTTTCCCACTTGTGTTGGTGCAGGAAACCACTTTTGCACTTGTATTAGTGTGGAAAAAACACTTTTTGCACTTGTGATAGTGTTGAAAAACCACTTTTCGCACTTGTGTTAGTGTTGAAAATCCACTTTTCGCACTTGTGTTGGTGCAGGAAACCACTTTTGCACTTGTATTAGTGTGGAAAAACCACTTTTCGCACTTGTGTTAGTGTTGAAAAACCACTTTTCGCACTTATGTTAGTGTTGAAAAACCACTTTTCGCACTTGTGTTAGTGTTGAAAAACCACTTTTCGCACGTGTGTTGGTGCAGGAAACCACTTTTGCACTTGTATTTGTGTGGAAAAAACACTTTTTGCACTTGTGTTAGTGTTGAAAAACCACTTTTCGCACTTGTGTTAGTGTTGAAAAACCACTTTTTGCACTTGTGTTAGTGTTGAAAAACCACTTTTCGCACTTGTGTTGGTGTTGAAAAACCACTTTTCGCACTTGTGTTAGTGTTGAAAAACCACTTTTCGCACTTGTGTTAGTGTTGAAAAACCACTTTTCGCACTTGTGTTAGTGTTGAAAAACCACTTTTCGCACTTGTGTTGATGCAGCAAACCACTTTTGCACTTGTATTAGTGTGGAAAAAACACTTTTTGCACTTGTCTTGGTGCAGGAAACCACTTTTGCACTTGTATTAGTGTGGAAAAACCACTTTTCGCACTTGTGTTAGTGTTGAAAAACCACTTTTCGCACTTGTATTAGTGTGGAAAAATCACTTTTTGCACTTGTGATAGTGTTGAAAAACCACTTTTCGCACTTGTGTTGGTGCAGGAAACCACTTTTGCACTTGTATTAGTGTGGAAAAAACACTTTTTGTACTTGTGATAGTGTTGAAAAACCACTTTTCGCACATATGTTAGTGTTGAAAAACCACTTTTCGCACTTGTGTTAGTGTTGAAAAACCACTTTTCGCACTTGTGTTGGTGCAGGAAACCACTTTTGCACTTGTATTAGTGTTGAAAAACCACTTTTTGCACTTGTGTTTGTGTTGAAAAACCAGTTTTCGCACTTGTGTTTGTGCAGGAAACCACTTTTGCACTTGTATTAGTGTGGAAAAACCACTTTTCGCACTTGTGTTAGTGTTGAAAAACCACTTTGTGCACTTGTGTTAGTGTTGAAAAACCACTTTTGCACTTGTATTCGTGTGGAAAAAACACTTTTTGCACTTGTGTTAGTGTTGAAAAACCACTTTTCGCAGTTGTGTTAGTGTTGAAAAAACACTTTTCGCACTTGTGTTAGTGTTAAAAAAGCACTTTTCGCACATATGTTAGTGTTGAAAAACCACTTTTGCACTTGTATTCGTGTGGAAAAAACACTTTTTGCACTTGTGTTGGTGCAGGAAACCACTTTTGCACTTGTATTAGTGTGGAAAAACCACTTTTCGCACTTGTGTTAGTGTTGAAAAAGCACTTTTCGCACATATGTTAGTGTTGAAAAACCACGTTTCGCACTTGTGTTAGTGTTGAAAAACCACTTTTCGCACTTGTGTTGGTGCAGGAAACCACTTTTGCACTTGTATTTGTGTGGAAAAAACACTTTTTGCACTTGTGTTAGTGTTGAAAAACCACTTTTCGCACTTGTGTTAGTGTTGAAAAACCACTTTTCGCACTTGTGTTAGTGTTGAAAAACCACTTTTCGCACTTGTGTTAGTGTTGAAAAACCACTTTTCGCACTTGTGTTAGTGTTGAAAAACCACTTTTCGCACTTGTGTTGATGCAGCAAACCACTTTTGCACTTGTATTAGTGTGGAAAAAACACTTTTTGCACTTGTGATAATGTTGAAAAACAACTTTTTGTACTTGTCTTAGTGTTGAAAAACCACTTTTCGCACTTGTGTTGGTGCAGGAAACCACTTTTGCACTTGTATTAGTGTGGAAAAACCACTTTTCGCACTTGTGTTAGTGTTGAAAACCACTTTTCGCACTTGTGTTGGTGCAGGAAACCACTTTTGCACTTGTATTAGTGTGGAAAAAACACTTTTTGCACTTGTGATAGTGTTGAAAAACCACTTTTCGCACTTGTGTTAGTGTTGAAAAACAACTTTTCGCACTTGTGTTGGTGCAGGAAACCACTTTTGCACTTGTATTAGTGTGGAAAAACCACTTTTTGCACTTGTGTTGGTGCAGGAAACCACTTTTGCACTTGTATTAGTGTGGAAAAAACACTTTTTGCACTTGTGATAGTGTTGAAAAACCACTTTTCGCACTTGTGTTAGTGTTGAAAAACCACTTTTCACACTCGTGTTAGTGTTGAAAAACCACTTTTCCCACTTGTGTTGGTGCAGGAAACCACTTTTGCACTTGTATTAGTGTGGAAAAAACACTTTTTGCACTTGTGATAGTGTTGAAAAACCACTTTTCGCACTTGTGTTAGTGTTGAAAAAACAGTTTTCGCACTTGTGTTGGTGCAGGAAACCACTTTTGCACTTGTATTAGTGTGGAAAAACCACTTTTCGCACTTGTGTTAGTGTTGAAAAACCACTTTTCGCACTTGTGTTAGTGTTGAAAAACCACTTTTCGCACTTGTGTTAGTGTTGAAAAACCACTTTTCGCACTTGTGTTAGTGTTGAAAAACCACTTTTTGCACTTGTGTTGGTGCAGGAAAGCACTTTTGCACTTGTATTAGTGTGGAAAAACCACTTTTCGCACTTGTGTTAGTGTTGAAAAACCACCTTTCGCACTTGTGTTAGTGTTGAAAAACCACTTTTCGCACTTGTGTTGGTGCAGGAAACCACTTTTGCACTTGTATTAGTGTGGAAAAAACCACTTTTTGCACTTGTGTTAGTGTTGAAAAACCACTTTTCGCACTTGTGTTGGTGCAGGAAACCACTTTTGCACTTGTATTAGTGTGGAAAAAACACTTTTTGCACTTGTGATAGTGTTGAAAAACCACTTTTCGCACTTGTGTTAGTGTTGAAAAACCACTTTTCGCACTTGTGTTGGTGCAGGAAACCACTTTTGCACTTGTATTAGTGTGGAAAAACCACTTTTCGCACTTGTGTTGGTGCAGGAAACCACTTTTGCACTTGTATTAGTGTGGAAAAAACACTTTTTGCACTTGTGATAGTGTTGAAAAACCACTTTTCGCACTTGTGTTAGTGTTGAAAATCCACTTTTCCCACTTGTGTTGGTGCAGGAAACCACTTTTGCACTTGTATTAGTGTGGAAAAACCACTTTTCGCACTTGTGTTAGTGTTGAAAAACCACTTTTCGCACTTGTGTTAGTGTTGAAAAACCACTTTTCCCACTTGTGTTGGTGCAGGAAACCACTTTTGCACTTGTATTAGTGTGGAAAAAACACTTTTTGCACTTGTGATAGTGTTGAAAAACCACTTTTCGCACTTGTGTTAGTGTTGAAAAACCAGTTTTCGCACTTGTGTTGGTGCAGGAAACCACTTTTGCACTTGTATTAGTGTGGAAAAACCACTTTTCGCACTTGTGTTAGTGTTGAAAAACCACTTTTCGCACTTGTGTTAGTGTTGAAAAACCACTTTTCGCACTTGTGTTTGTGTTGAAAAACCACTTTTTGCACTTGTGTTGGTGCAGGAAACCACTTTTGCCCTTGTATTAGTGTGGAAAAACCACTTTTCGCACTTGTGTTAGTGTTGAAAAACCACTTTTCGCACTTGTGTTAGTGTTGAAAAACCACTTTTCGCACTTGTGTTGGTGCAGGAAACCACTTTTGCACTTGTATTAGTGTGGAAAAAACCACTTTTTGCACTTGTGTTAGTGTTGAAAAACCACTTTTCGCACTTGTGGTGGTGCAGGAAACCACTTTTCGCACTTGTATTAGTGTGGAAAAAACACTTTTCGCACTTGTGATAGTGTTGAAAAACCACTTTTCGCACTTGTGTTAGTGTTGAAAAACCAGTTTTCACACTTGTGTTGGTGCAGGAAACCACTTTTGCACTTGTATTAGTGTGGAAAAAACACTTTTTGCACTTGTGATAGTGTTGAAAAACCACTTTTCGCACTTGTGTTAGTGTTGAAAAACCACTTTTCACACTCGTGTTAGTGTTGAAAAACCACTTTTCCCACTTGTGTTGGTGCAGGAAACCACTTTTGCACTTGTATTAGTGTGGAAAAAACACTTTTTGCACTTGTGTTTGTGTTGAAAAACCAGTTTTCGCACTTGTGTTTGTGCAGGAAACCACTTTTGCACTTGTATTAGTGTGGAAAAACCACTTTTCGCACTTGTGTTAGTGTTGAAAAACCACTTTTCGCACTTGTGTTAGTGTTGAAAAACCACTTTTCGCACTTGTGTTAGTGTTGAAAAACCACTTTTCGCACTTGTGTTAGTGTTGAAAAACCACTTTTTGCACTTGTGTTGGTGCAGGAAAGCACTTTTGCACTTGTATTAGTGTGGAAAAACCACTTTTCGTACTTGTGTTAGTGTTGAAAAATCACCTTTCGCACTTGTGTTAGTGTTGAAAAACCACTTTTCGCACTTGTGTTGGTGCAGGAAACCACTTTTGCACTTGTATTAGTGTGGAAAAAACCACTTTTTGCACTTGTGTTAGTGTTGAAAAACCACTTTTCGCACTTGTGTTGGTGCAGGAAACCACTTTTGCACTTGTATTAGTGTGGAAAAAACACTTTTTGCACTTGTGATAGTGTTGAAAAACCACTTTTCGCACTTGTGTTAGTGTTGAAAAACCACTTTTCGCACTTGTGTTGGTGCAGGAAACCACTTTTGCACTTGTATTAGTGTGGAAAAACCACTTTTCGCACTTGTGTTGGTGCAGGAAACCACTTTTGCACTTGTATTAGTGTGGAAAAAACACTTTTTGCACTTGTGATAGTGTTGAAAAACCACTTTTCGCACTTGTGTTAGTGTTGAAAATCCACTTTTCCCACTTGTGTTGGTGCAGGAAACCACTTTTGCACTTGTATTAGTGTGGAAAAACCACTTTTCGCACTTGTGTTAGTGTTGAAAAACCACTTTTCGCACTTGTGTTAGTGTTGAAAAACCACTTTTCCCACTTGTGTTGGTGCAGGAAACCACTTTTGCACTTGTATTAGTGTGGAAAAAACACTTTTTGCACTTGTGATAGTGTTGAAAAACCACTTTTCGCACTTGTGTTAGTGTTGAAAAACCAGTTTTCGCACTTGTGTTGGTGCAGGAAACCACTTTTGCACTTGTATTAGTGTGGAAAAACCACTTTTCGCACTTGTGTTAGTGTTGAAAAACCACTTTTCGCACTTGTGTTAGTGTTGAAAAACCACTTTTCGCACTTGTGTTTGTGTTGAAAAACCACTTTTTGCACTTGTGTTGGTGCAGGAAACCACTTTTGCCCTTGTATTAGTGTGGAAAAACCACTTTTCGCACTTGTGTTAGTGTTGAAAAACCACTTTTCGCACTTGTGTTAGTGTTGAAAAGCCACTTTTCGCACTTGTGTTGGTGCAGGAAACCACTTTTGCACTTGTATTAGTGTGGAAAAACCACTTTTTGCACTTGTGTTAGTGTTGAAAAACCACTTTTCGCACTTGTGGTGGTGCAGGAAACCACTTTTCGCACTTGTATTAGTGTGGAAAAAACACTTTTCGCACTTGTGATAGTGTTGAAAAACCACTTTTCGCACTTGTGTTAGTGTTGAAAAACCAGTTTTCACACTTGTGTTGGTGCAGGAAACCACTTTTGCACTTGTATTAGTGTGGAAAAAACACTTTTTGCACTTGTGATAGTGTTGAAAAACCACTTTTCGCACTTGTGTTAGTGTTGAAAAACCACTTTTCACACTCGTGTTAGTGTTGAAAAACCACTTTTCCCACTTGTGTTGGTGCAGGAAACCACTTTTGCACTTGTATTAGTGTGGAAAAAACACTTTTTGCACTTGTGTTTGTGTTGAAAAACCAGTTTTCGCACTTGTGTTTGTGCAGGAAACCACTTTTGCACTTGTATTAGTGTGGAAAAACCACTTTTCGCACTTGTGTTAGTGTTGAAAAACCACTTTTTGCACTTGTGTTAGTGTTGAAAACCCACTTTTGCACTTGTGTTAGTGTGGAAAAACCACTTTTCGCACTTGTGTTAGTGTTGAAAAACCACTTTTCGCACTTATGTTAGTGTTGAAAAACCACTTTTCGCACTTGTGTTAGTGTTGAAAATCCACTTTTCGCACTTGTGTTGGTGCAGGAAACCACTTTTGCACTTGTATTAGTGTGGAAAAACCACTTTTCGCACTTGTGTTAGTGTTGAAAAACCACTTTTCGCACTTATGTTAGTGTTGAAAAACCACTTTTCGCACTTGTGTTAGTGTTGAAAAACCACTTTTCGCACGTGTGTTGGTGCAGGAAACCACTTTTGCACTTGTATTTATGTGGAAAAAACAATTTGCACTTGTGTTAGTGTTGAAAAACCACTTTTCGCACTTGTGTTAGTGTTGAAAAACCACTTTTTGCACTTGTGTTAGTGTTGAAAAACCACTTTTCCCACTTGTGTTGGTGTTGAAAAACCACTTTTCGCACTTGTGTTAGTGTTGAAAAACCACTTTTCGCACTTGTGTTAGTGTTGAAAAACCACTTTTCGCACTTGTGTTAGTGTTGAAAAACCACTTTTCGCACTTGTGCTGATGCAGCAAACCACTTTTGCGCTTGTATTAGTGTGGAAAAAACACTTTTTGCACTTGTGATAGTGTTGAAAAACCACTTTTTGCACTTGTGTTAGTGTTGAAAAACCACTTTTCGCACTTGTGTTGGTGCAGGAAACCACTTTTGCACTTGTATTAGTGTGGAAAAATCACTTTTTGCACTTGTGATAGTGTTGAAAAACCACTTTTCGCACTTGTGTTGGTGCAGGAAACCACTTTTGCACTTGTATTAGTGTGGAAAAAACGCTTTTTGCACTTGTGATAGTGTTGAAAAACCACTTTTCGCACATATGTTAGTGTTGAAAAACCACTTTTCGCACTTGTGTTAGTGTTGAAAAACCACTTTTCGCACTTGTGTTGGTGCAGGAAACCACTTTTGCACTTGTATTAGTGTTGAAAAACCACTTTTTGCACTTGTGTTTGTGTTGAAAAACCAGTTTTCGCACTTGTGTTTGTGCAGGAAACCACTTTTGCACTTGTATTAGTGTGGAAAAACCACTTTTCGCACTTGTGTTAGTGTTGAAAAACCACTTTTTGCACTTGTGTTAGTGTTGAAAAACCACTTTTGCACTTGTATTCGTGTGGAAAAAACACTTTTTGCACTTGTGTTAGTGTTGAAAAACCACTTTTCGCACTTGTGTTAGTGTTAAAAAAGCACTTTTCGCACATATGTTAGTGTTGAAAAACCACTTTTGCACTTGTATTCGTGTGGAAAAAACACTTTTTGCACTTGTGTTGGTGCAGGAAACCACTTTTGCACTTGTATTAGTGTGGAAAAACCACTTTTCGCACTTGTGTTAGTGTTGAAAAAGCACTTTTCGCACATATGTTAGTGTTGAAAAACCACGTTTCGCACTTGTGTTAGTGTTGAAAAACCACTTTTTGCACTTGTGTTGGTGCAGGAAACCACTTTTGCACTTGTATTTGTGTGGAAAAAACACTTTTTGCACTTGTGTTAGTGTTGAAAAACCACTTTTCGCACTTGTGTTAGTGTTGAAAAACCACTTTTCGCACTTGTGTTAGTGTTGAAAAACCACTTTTCGCACTTGTGTTAGTGTTGAAAAACCACTTTTCGCACTTGTGTTAGTGTTGAAAAACCACTTTTCGCACTTGTGTTGATGCAGCAAACCACTTTTGCACTTGTATTAGTGTGGAAAAAACACTTTTTGCACTTGTGATAATGTTGAAAAACAACTTTTTGTACTTGTCTTAGTGTTGAAAAACCACTTTTCGCACTTGTGTTGGTGCAGGAAACCACTTTTGCACTTGTATTAGTGTGGAAAAACCACTTTTCGCACTTGTGTTAGTGTTGAAAACCACTTTTCGCACTTGTGTTGGTGCAGGAAACCACTTTTGCACTTGTATTAGTGTGGAAAAAACACTTTTTGCACTTGTGATAGTGTTGAAAAACCACTTTTCGCACTTGTGTTAGTGTTGAAAAACAACTTTTCGCACTTGTGTTGGTGCAGGAAACCACTTTTGCACTTGTATTAGTGTGGAAAAAACACTTTTTGCACTTGTGATAGTGTTGAAAAACCACTTTTCGCACTTGTGTTAGTGTTGAAAAACCACTTTTCACACTCGTGTTAGTGTTGAAAAACCACTTTTCCCACTTGTGTTGGTGCAGGAAACCACTTTTGCACTTGTATTAGTGTGGAAAAAACACTTTTTGCACTTGTGATAGTGTTGAAAAACCACTTTTCGCACTTGTGTTAGTGTTGAAAAAACAGTTTTCGCACTTGTGTTGGTGCAGGAAACCACTTTTGCACTTGTATTAGTGTGGAAAAACCACTTTTCGCACTTGTGTTAGTGTTGAAAAACCACTTTTCGCACTTGTGTTAGTGTTGAAAAACCACTTTTCGCACTTGTGTTAGTGTTGAAAAACCACTTTTCGCACTTGTGTTAGTGTTGAAAAACCACTTTTTGCACTTGTGTTGGTGCAGGAAAGCACTTTTGCACTTGTATTAGTGTGGAAAAACCACTTTTCGCACTTGTGTTAGTGTTGAAAAACCACCTTTCGCACTTGTGTTAGTGTTGAAAAACCACTTTTCGCACTTGTGTTGGTGCAGGAAACCACTTTTGCACTTGTATTAGTGTGGAAAAAACCACTTTTTGCACTTGTGTTAGTGTTGAAAAACCACTTTTCGCACTTGTGTTGGTGCAGGAAACCACTTTTGCACTTGTATTAGTGTGGAAAAAACACTTTTTGCACTTGTGATAGTGTTGAAAAACCACTTTTCGCACTTGTGTTAGTGTTGAAAAACCACTTTTCGCACTTGTGTTGGTGCAGGAAACCACTTTTGCACTTGTATTAGTGTGGAAAAACCACTTTTCGCACTTGTGTTGGTGCAGGAAACCACTTTTGCACTTGTATTAGTGTGGAAAAAACACTTTTTGCACTTGTGATAGTGTTGAAAAACCACTTTTCGCACTTGTGTTAGTGTTGAAAATCCACTTTTCCCACTTGTGTTGGTGCAGGAAACCACTTTTGCACTTGTATTAGTGTGGAAAAACCACTTTTCGCACTTGTGTTAGTGTTGAAAAACCACTTTTCGCACTTGTTATAGTGTTGAAAAACCACTTTTCCCACTTGTGTTGGTGCAGGAAACCACTTTTGCACTTGTATTAGTGTGGAAAAAACACTTTTTGCACTTGTGATAGTGTTGAAAAACCACTTTTCGCACTTGTGTTAGTGTTGAAAAACCAGTTTTCGCACTTGTGTTGGTGCAGGAAACCACTTTTGCACTTGTATTAGTGTGGAAAAACCACTTTTCGCACTTGTGTTAGTGTTGAAAAACCACTTTTCGCACTTGTGTTAGTGTTGAAAAACCACTTTTCGCACTTGTGTTTGTGTTGAAAAACCACTTTTTGCACTTGTGTTGGTGCAGGAAACCACTTTTGCCCTTGTATTAGTGTGGAAAAACCACTTTTCGCACTTGTGTTAGTGTTGAAAAACCACTTTTCGCACTTGTGTTAGTGTTGAAAAACCACTTTTCGCACTTGTGTTGGTGCAGGAAACCACTTTTGCACTTGTATTAGTGTGGAAAAAACCACTTTTTGCACTTGTGTTAGTGTTGAAAAACCACTTTTCGCACTTGTGGTGGTGCAGGAAACCACTTTTCGCACTTGTATTAGTGTGGAAAAAACACTTTTCGCACTTGTGATAGTGTTGAAAAACCACTTTTCGCACTTGTGTTAGTGTTGAAAAACCAGTTTTCACACTTGTGTTGGTGCAGGAAACCACTTTTGCACTTGTATTAGTGTGGAAAAAACACTTTTTGCACTTGTGATAGTGTTGAAAAACCACTTTTCGCACTTGTGTTAGTGTTGAAAAACCACTTTTCACACTCGTGTTAGTGTTGAAAAACCACTTTTCCCACTTGTGTTGGTGCAGGAAACCACTTTTGCACTTGTATTAGTGTGGAAAAAACACTTTTTGCACTTGTGTTTGTGTTGAAAAACCAGTTTTCGCACTTGTGTTTGTGCAGGAAATCACTTTTGCACTTGTATTAGTGTGGAAAAACCACTTTTCGCACTTGTGTTAGTGTTGAAAAACCACTTTTCGCACTTGTGTTAGTGTTGAAAAACCACTTTTCGCACTTGTGTTAGTGTTGAAAAACCACTTTTCGCACTTGTGTTAGTGTTGAAAAACCACTTTTTGCACTTGTGTTGGTGCAGGAAAGCACTTTTGCACTTGTATTAGTGTGGAAAAACCACTTTTCGCACTTGTGTTAGTGTTGAAAAATCACCTTTCGCACTTGTGTTAGTGTTGAAAAACCACTTTTCGCACTTGTGTTGGTGCAGGAAACCACTTTTGCACTTGTATTAGTGTGGAAAAAACCACTTTTTGCACTTGTGTTAGTGTTGAAAAACCACTTTTCGCACTTGTGTTGGTGCAGGAAACCACTTTTGCACTTGTATTAGTGTGGAAAAAACACTTTTTGCACTTGTGATAGTGTTGAAAAACCACTTTTCGCACTTGTGTTAGTGTTGAAAAACCACTTTTCGCACTTGTGTTGGTGCAGGAAACCACTTTTGCACTTGTATTAGTGTGGAAAAACCACTTTTCGCACTTGTGTTGGTGCAGGAAACCACTTTTGCACTTGTATTAGTGTGGAAAAAACACTTTTTGCACTTGTGATAGTGTTGAAAAACCACTTTTCGCACTTGTGTTAGTGTTGAAAATCCACTTTTCCCACTTGTGTTGGTGCAGGAAACCACTTTTGCACTTGTATTAGTGTGGAAAAACCACTTTTTGCACTTGTGTTAGTGTTGAAAAACCACTTTTCGCACTTGTGTTAGTGTTGAAAAACCACTTTTCGCACTTATGTTAGTGTTGAAAAACCACTTTTCGCACTTGTGTTAGTGTTGAAAATCCACTTTTCGCACTTGTGTTGGTGCAGGAAACCACTTTTGCACTTGTATTAGTGTGGAAAAACCACTTTTCGCACTTGTGTTAGTGTTGAAAAACCACTTTTCGCACTTATGTTAGTGTTGAAAAACCACTTTTCGCACTTGTGTTAGTGTTGAAAAACCACTTTTCGCACGTGTGTTGGTGCAGGAAACCACTTTTGCACTTGTATTTATGTGGAAAAAACAATTTGCACTTGTGTTAGTGTTGAAAAACCACTTTTCGCACTTGTGTTAGTGTTGAAAAACCACTTTTTGCACTTGTGTTAGTGTTGAAAAACCACTTTTCCCACTTGTGTTGGTGTTGAAAAACCACTTTTCGCACTTGTGTTAGTGTTGAAAAACCACTTTTCGCACTTGTGTTAGTGTTGAAAAACCACTTTTCGCACTTGTGTTAGTGTTGAAAAACCACTTTTCGCACTTGTGTTGATGCAGCAAACCACTTTTGCGCTTGTATTAGTGTGGAAAAAACACTTTTTGCACTTGTGATAGTGTTGAAAAACCACTTTTTGCACTTGTGTTAGTGTTGAAAAACCACTTTTCGCACTTGTGTTGGTGCAGGAAACCACTTTTGCACTTGTATTAGTGTGGAAAAATCACTTTTTGCACTTGTGATAGTGTTGAAAAACCACTTTTCGCACTTGTGTTGGTGCAGGAAACCACTTTTGCACTTGTATTAGTGTGGAAAAAACGCTTTTTGCACTTGTGATAGTGTTGAAAAACCACTTTTCGCACATATGTTAGTGTTGAAAAACCACTTTTCGCACTTGTGTTAGTGTTGAAAAACCACTTTTCGCACTTGTGTTGGTGCAGGAAACCACTTTTGCACTTGTATTAGTGTTGAAAAACCACTTTTTGCACTTGTGTTTGTGTTGAAAAACCAGTTTTCGCACTTGTGTTTGTGCAGGAAACCACTTTTGCACTTGTATTAGTGTGGAAAAACCACTTTTCGCACTTGTGTTAGTGTTGAAAAACCACTTTTTGCACTTGTGTTAGTGTTGAAAAACCACTTTTGCACTTGTATTCGTGTGGAAAAAACACTTTTTGCACTTGTGTTAGTGTTGAAAAACCACTTTTCGCAGTTGTGTTAGTGTTGAATAAACACTTTTCGCACTTGTGTTAGTGTTATAAAAGCACTTTTCGCACATATGTTAGTGTTGAAAAACCACTTTTGCACTTGTATTCGTGTGGACAAAACACTTTTTGCACTTGTGTTGGTGCAGGAAACCACTTTTGCACTTGTATTAGTGTGGAAAAACCACTTTTCGCACTTGTGTTAGTGTTGAAAAAGCACTTTTCGCACATATGTTAGTGTTGAAAAACCACGTTTCGCACTTGTGTTAGTGTTGAAAAACCACTTTTCGCACTTGTGTTAGTGTTGAAAAAGCACTTTTCGCACATATGTTAGTGTTGAAAAACCACTTTTCGCACTTGTGTTGGTGCAGGAAACCACTTTTGCACTTGTATTTGTGTGGAAAAAACACTTTTTGCACTTGTGTTAGTGTTGAAAAACCACTTTTCGCACTTGTGTTAGTGTTGAAAAACCACTTTTCGCACTTGTGTTAGTGTTGAAAAACCACTTTTCGCACTTGTGTTAGTGTTGAAAAACCACTTTTCGCACTTGTGTTAGTGTTGAAAAACCACTTTTCGCACTTGTGTTGATGCAGCAAACCACTTTTGCACTTGTATTAGTGTGGAAAAAACACTTTTTGCACTTGTGATAATGTTGAAAAACAACTTTTTGTACTTGTCTTAGTGTTGAAAAACCACTTTTCGCACTTGTGTTGGTGCAGGAAACCACTTTTGCACTTGTATTAGTGTGGAAAAACCACTTTTCGCACTTGTGTTAGTGTTGAAAACCACTTTTCGCACTTGTGTTGGTGCAGGAAACCACTTTTGCACTTGTATTAGTGTGGAAAAAACACTTTTTGCACTTGTGATAGTGTTGAAAAACCACTTTTCGCACTTGTGTTAGTGTTGAAAAACAACTTTTCGCACTTGTGTTGGTGCAGGAAACCACTTTTGCACTTGTATTAGTGTGGAAAAACCACTTTTTGCACTTGTGTTGGTGCAGGAAACCACTTTTGCACTTGTATTAGTGTGGAAAAAACACTTTTTGCACTTGTGATAGTGTTGAAAAACCACTTTTCGCACTTGTGTTAGTGTTGAAAAACCACTTTTCACACTCGTGTTAGTGTTGAAAAACCACTTTTCCCACTTGTGTTGGTGCAGGAAACCACTTTTGCACTTGTATTAGTGTGGAAAAAACACTTTTTGCACTTGTGATAGTGTTGAAAAACCACTTTTCGCACTTGTGTTAGTGTTGAAAAACCAGTTTTCGCACTTGTGTTGGTGCAGGAAACCACTTTTGCACTTGTATTAGTGTGGAAAAACCACTTTTCACACTTGTGTTAGTGTTGAAAAACCACTTTTCGCACTTGTGTTAGTGTTGAAAAACCACTTTTCGCACTTGTGTTAGTGTTGAAAAACCACTTTTCGCACTTGTGTTAGTGTTGAAAAACCACTTTTTGCACTTGTGTTGGTGCAGGAAAGCACTTTTGCACTTGTATTAGTGTGGAAAAACCACTTTTCGCACTTGTGTTAGTGTTGAAAAACCACCTTTCGCACTTGTGTTAGTGTTGAAAAACCACTTTTCGCACTTGTGTTGGTGCAGGAAACCACTTTTGCACTTGTATTAGTGTGGAAAAAACCACTTTTTGCACTTGTGTTAGTGTTGAAAAACCACTTTTCGCACTTGTGTTGGTGCAGGAAACCACTTTTGCACTTGTATTAGTGTGGAAAAAACACTTTTTGCACTTGTGATAGTGTTGAAAAACCACTTTTCGCACTTGTGTTAGTGTTGAAAAACCACTTTTCGCACTTGTGTTGGTGCAGGAAACCACTTTTGCACTTGTATTAGTGTGGAAAAACCACTTTTCGCACTTGTGTTGGTGCAGGAAACCACTTTTGCACTTGTATTAGTGTGGAAAAAACACTTTTTGCACTTGTGATAGTGTTGAAAAACCACTTTTCGCACTTGTGTTAGTGTTGAAAATCCACTTTTCCCACTTGTGTTGGTGCAGGAAACCACTTTTGCACTTGTATTAGTGTGGAAAAAACACTTTTTGCACATATGTTAGTGTTGAAAAACCACGTTTCGCACTTGTGTTAGTGTTGAAAAACCACTTTTCGCACTTGTGTTAGTGTTGAAAAAGCACTTTTCGCACATATGTTAGTGTTGAAAAACCACGTTTCGCACTTGTGTTAGTGTTGAAAAACCACTTTTCGCACTTGTGTTGGTGCAGGAAACCACTTTTGCACTTGTATTTGTGTGGAAAAAACACTTTTTGCACTTGTGTTAGTGTTGAAAAACCACTTTTCGCACTTGTGTTAGTGTTGAAAAACCACTTTTCGCACTTGTGTTAGTGTTGAAAAACCACTTTTCGCACTTGTGTTAGTGTTGAAAAACCACTTTTCGCACTTGTGTTAGTGTTGAAAAACCACTTTTCGCACTTGTGTTGATGCAGCAAACCACTTTTGCACTTGTATTAGTGTGGAAAAAACACTTTTTGCACTTGTGATAATGTTGAAAAACAACTTTTTGTACTTGTCTTAGTGTTGAAAAACCACTTTTCGCACTTGTGTTGGTGCAGGAAACCACTTTTGCACTTGTATTAGTGTGGAAAAACCACTTTTCGCACTTGTGTTAGTGTTGAAAACCACTTTTCGCACTTGTGTTGGTGCAGGAAACCACTTTTGCACTTGTATTAGTGTGGAAAAAACACTTTTTGCACTTGTGATAGTGTTGAAAAACCACTTTTCGCACTTGTGTTAGTGTTGAAAAACAACTTTTCGCACTTGTGTTGGTGCAGGAAACCACTTTTGCACTTGTATTAGTGTGGAAAAACCACTTTTTGCACTTTTGTTGGTGCAGGAAACCACTTTTGCACTTGTATTAGTGTGGAAAAAACACTTTTTGCACTTGTGATAGTGTTGAAAAACCACTTTTCGCACTTGTGTTAGTGTTGAAAAACCACTTTTCACACTCGTGTTAGTGTTGAAAAACCACTTTTCCCACTTGTGTTGGTGCAGGAAACCACTTTTGCACTTGTATTAGTGTGGAAAAAACACTTTTTGCACTTGTGATAGTGTTGAAAAACCACTTTTCGCACTTGTGTTAGTGTTGAAAAACCAGTTTTCGCACTTGTGTTGGTGCAGGAAACCACTTTTGCACTTGTATTAGTGTGGAAAAACCACTTTTCACACTTGTGTTAGTGTTGAAAAACCACTTTTCGCACTTGTGTTAGTGTTGAAAAACCACTTTTCGCACTTGTGTTAGTGTTGAAAAACCACTTTTCGCACTTGTGTTAGTGTTGAAAAACCACTTTTTGCACTTGTGTTGGTGCAGGAAAGCACTTTTGCACTTGTATTAGTGTGGAAAAACCACTTTTCGCACTTGTGTTAGTGTTGAAAAACCACCTTTCGCACTTGTGTTAGTGTTGAAAAACCACTTTTCGCACTTGTGTTGGTGCAGGAAACCACTTTTGCACTTGTATTAGTGTGGAAAAAACCACTTTTTGCACTTGTGTTAGTGTTGAAAAACCACTTTTCGCACTTGTGTTGGTGCAGGAAACCACTTTTGCACTTGTATTAGTGTGGAAAAAACACTTTTTGCACTTGTGATAGTGTTGAAAAACCACTTTTCGCACTTGTGTTAGTGTTGAAAAACCACTTTTCGCACTTGTGTTGGTGCAGGAAACCACTTTTGCACTTGTATTAGTGTGGAAAAACCACTTTTCGCACTTGTGTTGGTGCAGGAAACCACTTTTGCACTTGTATTAGTGTGGAAAAAACACTTTTTGCACTTGTGATAGTGTTGAAAAACCACTTTTCGCACTTGTGTTAGTGTTGAAAATCCACTTTTCCCACTTGTGTTGGTGCAGGAAACCACTTTTGCACTTGTATTAGTGTGGAAAAACCACTTTTCGCACTTGTGTTAGTGTTGAAAAACCACTTTTCGCACTTGTGTTAGTGTTGAAAAACCACTTTTCCCACTTGTGTTGGTGCAGGAAACCACTTTTGCACTTGTATTAGTGTGGAAAAAACACTTTTTGCACTTGTGATAGTGTTGAAAAACCACTTTTCGCACTTGTGTTAGTGTTGAAAAACCAGTTTTCGCACTTGTGTTGGTGCAGGAAACCACTTTTGCACTTGTATTAGTGTGGAAAAACCACTTTTCGCACTTGTGTTAGTGTTGAAAAACCACTTTTCGCACTTGTGTTAGTGTTGAAAAACCACTTTTCGCACTTGTGTTTGTGTTGAAAAACCACTTTTTGCACTTGTGTTGGTGCAGGAAACCACTTTTGCCCTTGTATTAGTGTGGAAAAACCACTTTTCGCACTTGTGTTAGTGTTGAAAAACCACTTTTCGCACTTGTGTTAGTGTTGAAAAACCACTTTTCGCACTTGTGTTGGTGCAGGAAACCACTTTTGCACTTGTATTAGTGTGGAAAAAACCACTTTTTGCACTTGTGTTAGTGTTGAAAAACCACTTTTCGCACTTGTGGTGGTGCAGGAAACCACTTTTCGCACTTGTATTAGTGTGGAAAAAACACTTTTCGCACTTGTGATAGTGTTGAAAAACCACTTTTCGCACTTGTGTTAGTGTTGAAAAACCAGTTTTCACACTTGTGTTGGTGCAGGAAACCACTTTTGCACTTGTATTAGTGTGGAAAAAACACTTTTTGCACTTGTGATAGTGTTGAAAAACCACTTTTCGCACTTGTGTTAGCGTTGAAAAACCACTTTTCACACTCGTGTTAGTGTTGAAAAACCACTTTTCCCACTTGTGTTGGTGCAGGAAACCACTTTTGCACTTGTATTAGTGTGGAAAAAACACTTTTTGCACTTGTGTTTGTGTTGAAAAACCAGTTTTCGCACTTGTGTTTGTGCAGGAAACCACTTTTGCACTTGTATTAGTGTGGAAAAACCACTTTTCGCACTTGTGTTAGTGTTGAAAAACCACTTTTTGCACTTGTGTTAGTGTTGAAAACCCACTTTTGCACTTGTGTTAGTGTTGAAAATCCACTTTTCGCACTTGTGTTGGTGCAGGAAACCACTTTTGCACTTGTATTAGTGTGGAAAAACCACTTTTCGCACTTGTGTTAGTGTTGAAAAACCACTTTTCGCACTTATGTTAGTGTTGAAAAACCACTTTTCGCACTTGTGTTAGTGTTGAAAATCCACTTTTCGCACTTGTGTTGGTGCAGGAAACCACTTTTGCACTTGTATTAGTGTGGAAAAACCACTTTTCGCACTTGTGTTAGTGTTGAAAAACCACTTTTCGCACTTATGTTAGTGTTGAAAAACCACTTTTCGCACTTGTGTTAGTGTTGAAAAACCACTTTTCGCACGTGTGTTGGTGCAGGAAACCACTTTTGCACTTGTATTTGTGTGGAAAAAACACTTTTTGCACTTGTGTTAGTGTTGAAAAACCACTTTTTGCACTTGTGTTAGTGTTGAAAAACCACTTTTTGCACTTGTGTTAGTGTTGAAAAACCACTTTTCGCACTTGTGTTGGTGTTGAAAAACCACTTTTCGCACTTGTGTTAGTGTTGAAAAACCACTTTTCGCACTTGTGTTAGTGTTGAAAAACCACTTTTCGCACTTGTGTTAGTGTTGAAAAACCACTTTTCGCACTTGTGTTGATGCAGCAAACCACTTTTGCGCTTGTATTAGTGTGGAAAAAACACTTTTTGCACTTGTGATAGTGTTGAAAAACCACTTTTTGCACTTGTGTTAGTGTTGAAAAACCACTTTTCGCACTTGTGTTGGTGCAGGAAACCACTTTTGCACTTGTATTAGTGTGGAAAAATCACTTTTTGCACTTGTGATAGTGTTGAAAAACCACTTTTCGCACTTGTGTTGGTGCAGGAAACCACTTTTGCACTTGTATTAGTGTGGAAAAAACACTTTTTGCACTTGTGATAGTGTTGAAAAACCACTTTTCGCACATATGTTAGTGTTGAAAAACCACTTTTCGCACTTGTGTTAGTGTTGAAAAACCACTTTTCGCACTTGTGTTGGTGCAGGAAACCACTTTTGCACTTGTATTAGTGTTGAAAAACCACTTTTTGCACTTGTGTTTGTGTTGAAAAACCAGTTTTCGCACTTGTGTTTGTGCAGGAAACCACTTTTGCACTTGTATTAGTGTGGAAAAACCACTTTTCGCACTTGTGTTAGTGTTGAAAAACCACTTTTTGCACTTGTGTTAGTGTTGAAAAACCACTTTTGCACTTGTATTCGTGTGGAAAAAACACTTTTTGCACTTGTGTTAGTGTTGAAAAACCACTTTTCGCAGTTGTGTTAGTGTTGAATAAACACTTTTCGCACTTGTGTTAGTGTTATAAAAGCACTTTTCGCACATATGTTAGTGTTGAAAAACCACTTTTGCACTTGTATTCGTGTGGACAAAACACTTTTTGCACTTGTGTTGGTGCAGGAAACCACTTTTGCACTTGTATTAGTGTGGAAAAACCACTTTTCGCACTTGTGTTAGTGTTGAAAAAGCACTTTTCGCACATATGTTAGTGTTGAAAAACCACGTTTCGCACTTGTGTTAGTGTTGAAAAACCACTTTTCGCACTTGTGTTGGTGCAGGAAACCACTTTTGCACTTGTATTTGTGTGGAAAAAACACTTTTTGCACTTGTGTTAGTGTTGAAAAACCACTTTTCGCACTTGTGTTAGTGTTGAAAAACCACTTTTCGCACTTGTGTTAGTGTTGAAAAACCACTTTTCGCACTTGTGTTAGTGTTGAAAAACCACTTTTCGCACTTGTGTTAGTGTTGAAAAACCACTTTTCGCACTTGTGTTGATGCAGCAACCCACTTTTGCACTTGTATTAGTGTGGAAAAAACACTTTTTGCACTTGTGATAATGTTGAAAAACAACTTTTTGTACTTGTCTTAGTGTTGAAAAACCACTTTTCGCACTTGTGTTGGTGCAGGAAACCACTTTTGCACTTGTATTAGTGTGGAAAAACCACTTTTCACACTTGTGTTGGTGGAGGAAACCACTTTTGCACTTGTATTAGTGTGGAAAAAACACTTTTTGCACTTGTGATAGTGTTGAAAAACCACTTTTCGCACTTGTGTTGGTGGAGGAAACCACTTTTGCACTTGTATTAGTGTGGAAAAAACACTTTTTGCACTTGTGATAGTGTTGAAAAACCACTTTTCGCACTTGTGTTAGTGTTGAAAAACAACTTTTCGCACTTGTGTTGGTGCAGGAAACCACTTTTGCACTTGTATTAGTGTGGAAAAACCACTTTTTGCACTTGTGTTGGTGCAGGAAACCACTTTTGCACTTGTATTAGTGTGGAAAAAACACTTTTTGCACTTGTGATAGTGTTGAAAAACCACTTTTCGCACTTGTGTTAGTGTTGAAAAACCACTTTTCACACTCGTGTTAGTGTTGAAAAACCACTTTTCCCACTTGTGTTGGTGCAGGAAACCACTTTTGCACTTGTATTAGTGTGGAAAAAACACTTTTTGCACTTGTGATAGTGTTGAAAAACCAGTTTTCGCACTTGTGTTAGTGTTGAAAAACCAGTTTTCGCACTTGTGTTTGTGCAGGAAACCACTTTTGCACTTGTATTAGTGTGGAAAAACCACTTTTCGCACTTGTGTTAGTGTTGAAAAACCACTTTTCGCACTTGTGTTAGTGTTGAAAAACCACTTTTCGCACTTGTGTTAGTGTTGAAAAACCACTTTTCGCACTTGTGTTAGTGTTGAAAAACCACTTTTTGCACTTGTGTTGGTGCAGGAAAGCACTTTTGCACTTGTATTAGTGTGGAAAAACCACTTTTCGCACTTGTGTTAGTGTTGAAAAACCACCTTTCGCACTTGTGTTAGTGTTGAAAAACCACTTTTCGCACTTGTGTTGGTGCAGGAAACCACTTTTGCACTTGTATTAGTGTGGTAAAACCACTTTTCGCACTTGTGTTAGTGTTGAAAAACCACTTTTCGCACTTGTGTTAGTGTTGCAAAACCACTTTTTGCACTTGTGTTGGTGCAGGAAACCACTTTTGCACTTGTGTTGATGCAGCAACCCACTTTTGCACTTGTATTAGTGTGGAAAAAACACTTTTTGCACTTGTGATAATGTTGAAAAACAACTTTTTGTACTTGTCTTAGTGTTGAAAAACCACTTTTCGCACTTGTGTTGGTGCAGGAAACCACTTTTGCACTTGTATTAGTGTGGAAAAACCACTTTTCACACTTGTGTTGGTGGAGGAAACCACTTTTGCACTTGTATTAGTGTGGAAAAAACACTTTTTGCACTTGTGATAGTGTTGAAAAACCACTTTTCGCACTTGTGTTGGTGGAGGAAACCACTTTTGCACTTGTATTAGTGTGGAAAAAACACTTTTTGCACTTGTGATAGTGTTGAAAAACCACTTTTCGCACTTGTGTTAGTGTTGAAAAACAACTTTTCGCACTTGTGTTGGTGCAGGAAACCACTTTTGCACTTGTATTAGTGTGGAAAAACCACTTTTTGCACTTGTGTTGGTGCAGGAAACCACTTTTGCACTTGTATTAGTGTGGAAAAAACACTTTTTGCACTTGTGATAGTGTTGAAAAACCACTTTTCGCACTTGTGTTAGTGTTGAAAAACCACTTTTCACACTCGTGTTAGTGTTGAAAAACCACTTTTCCCACTTGTGTTGGTGCAGGAAACCACTTTTGCACTTGTATTAGTGTGGAAAAAACACTTTTTGCACTTGTGATAGTGTTGAAAAAACCAGTTTTCGCACTTGTGTTAGTGTTGAAAAACCAGTTTTCGCACTTGTGTTTGTGCAGGAAACCACTTTTGCACTTGTATTAGTGTGGAAAAACCACTTTTCGCACTTGTGTTAGTGTTGAAAAACCACTTTTCGCACTTGTGTTAGTGTTGAAAAACCACTTTTCGCACTTGTGTTAGTGTTGAAAAACCACTTTTCGCACTTGTGTTAGTGTTGAAAAACCACTTTTTGCACTTGTGTTGGTGCAGGAAAGCACTTTTGCACTTGTATTAGTGTGGAAAAACCACTTTTCGCACTTGTGTTAGTGTTGAAAAACACCTTTCGCACTTGTGTTAGTGTTGAAAAACCACTTTTCGCACTTGTGTTGGTGCAGGAAACCACTTTTGCCCTTGTATTAGTGTGGTAAAACCACTTTTCGCACTTGTGTTAGTGTTGAAAAACCACTTTTCGCACTTGTGTTAGTGTTGCAAAACCACTTTTTGCACTTGTGTTGGTGCAGGAAACCACTTTTGCACTTGTATTAGTGTGGAAAAACAACTTTTCGCACTTGTGTTAGTGTTGAAAAACCACCTTTCGCACTTGTGTTGGTGTTGAAAAACCACTTTTCGCACTTGTGTTGGTGCAGGAAACCACTTTTGCACTTGTATTAGTGTGGAAAAAACCACTTTTTGCACTTGTGTTAGTGTTGAAAAACCACTTTTCGCACTTGTGTTGGTGCAGGAAACCACTTTTGCACTTGTATTAGTGTGGAAAAAACACTTTTTTGCACTTGTGATAGTGTTGAAAAACCACTTTTCGCACTTGTGTTAGTGTTGAAAAACCACTTTTCGCACTTGGTGTTGGTACAGAAACCACTTTTGCACTTGTATTAGTGTGGAAAAACCACTTTTCGCACTTGTGTTGGTGCAGGAAACCACTTTTGCACTTGTATTAGTGTGGAAAAAACACTTTTTGCACTTGTGATAGTGTTGAAAAACCACTTTTCGCACTTGTGTTAGTGTTGAAAATCCACTTTTCCCACTTGTGTTGGTGCAGGAAACCACTTTTGCACTTGTATTAGTGTGGAAAAACCACTTTTCGCACTTGTGTTAGTGTTGAAAAACCACTTTTCGCACTTGTGTTAGTGTTGAAAAACCACTTTTCCCACTTGTGTTGGTGCAGGAAACCACTTTTGCACTTGTATTAGTGTGGAAAAAACACTTTTTGCACTTGTGATAGTGTTGAAAAACCACTTTTCGCACTTGTGTTAGTGTTGAAAAACCAGTTTTCGCACTTGTGTTGGTGCAGGAAACCACTTTTGCACTTGTATTAGTGTGGAAAAACCACTTTTCGCACTTGTGTTAGTGTTGAAAAACCACTTTTCGCACTTGTGTTAGTGTTGAAAAACCACTTTTCGCACTTGTGTTTGTGTTGAAAAACCACTTTTTGCACTTGTGTTGGTGCAGGAAACCACTTTTTGCCCTTGTATTAGTGTGGAAAAACCACTTTTCGCACTTGTGTTAGTGTTGAAAAACCACTTTTCGCACTTGTGGTTAGTGTTGAAAAACCACTTTTCGCACTTGTGTTGGTGCAGGAAACCACTTTTGCACTTGTATTAGTGTGGAAAAAACCACTTTTTGCACTTGTGTTAGTGTTGAAAAACCACTTTTCGCACTTGTGGTGGTGCAGGAAACCACTTTTCGCACTTGTATTAGTGTGGAAAAAACACTTTTCGCACTTGTGATAGTGTTGAAAAACCACTTTTCGCACTTGTGTTAGTGTTGAAAAACCAGTTTTCACACTTGTGTTGGTGCAGGAAACCACTTTTGCACTTGTATTAGTGTGGAAAAAAACACTTTTTGCACTTGTGATAGTGTTGAAAAACCACTTTTCGCACTTGTGTTAGTGTTGAAAAACCACTTTTCACACTCGTGTTAGTGTTGAAAAACCACTTTTCCCACTTGTGTTGGTGCAGGAAACCACTTTTGCACTTGTATTAGTGTGGAAAAAACACTTTTTGCACTTGTGTTTGTGTTGAAAAACCAGTTTTCGCACTTGTGTTTGTGCAGGGAAACACTTTTGCACTTGTATTAGTGTGGAAAAACCACTTTTCGCACTTGTGTTAGTGTTGAAAAACCACTTTTTGCACTTGTGTTAGTGTTGAAAACCCACTTTGCACTTGTGTTAGTGTTGAAAATCCACTTTTCGCACTTGTGTTGGTGCAGGAAACCACTTTTGCACTTGTTATTAGTGTGGAAAAACCACTTTTCGCACTTGTGTTAGTGTTGAAAAACCCACTTTTCGCACTTATGTTAGTGTTGAAAAACCACTTTTCGCACTTGTGTTAGTGTTGAAAATCCACTTTTCGCACTTGTGTTGGTGCAGGAAACCACTTTTGCACTTGTATTAGTGTGGAAAAACCACTTTTCGCACTTGTGTTAGTGTTGAAAACCACTTTTCGCACTTATGTTAGTGTTGAAAAACCACTTTTCGGACTTGTGTTAGTGTTGAAAAACCACTTTTCGCATGTGTGTTGGTGCAGGAAACCACTTTTGCACTTGTATTTGTGTGGAAAAAACACTTTTTGCACTTGTGTTAGTGTTGAAAAACCACTTTTCGCACTTGTGTTAGTGTTGAAAAACCACTTTTTGCACTTGTGTTAGTGTTGAAAAACCACTTTCGCACTTGTGTTGGTGTTGAAAAACCACTTTTCGCACTTGTGTTAGTGTTGAAAAACCACTTTCGCACTTGTGTTAGTGTTGAAAAACAACTTTTCGCACTTGTGTTAGTGTTGAAAACCACTTTTCGCACTTGTGTTTGATGCAGCAAACCACTTTTGCGCTTGTATTAGTGTGGAAAAAAACACTTTTTGCACTTGTGATAGTGTTGAAAAACCACTTTTTGCACTTGTGTTAGTGTTGAAAAACCACTTTTCGCACTTGTGTTGGTGCAGGAAACCACTTTTGCACTTGTATTAGTGTGGAAAAATCACTTTTTGCACTTGTGATAGTGTTGAAAAACCACTTTTCGCACTTGTGTTGGTGCAGGAAACCACTTTTGCACTTGTATTAGTGTGGAAAAAAACACTTTTTGCACTTGTGATAGTGTTGAAAAACCACTTTTCGCACATATGTTAGTGTTGAAAAACCACTTTTCGCACTTGTGTTAGTGTTGAAAAACCACTTTTCGCACTTGTGTTGGTGCAGGAAACCACTTTTGCACTTGTATTAGTGTTGAAAAACCACTTTTTGCACTTGTGTTTGTGTTGAAAAACCAGTTTTCACACTTGTGTTGGTGCAGGAAACCACTTTGCACTTGTATTAGTGTGGAAAAAACACTTTTTGCACTTGTGATAGTGTTGAAAAACCACTTTTCGCACTTGTGTTAGTGTTGAAAAACCACTTTTCACACTCGTGTTAGTGTTGAAAAACCACTTTTCCCACTTGTGTTGGTGCAGGAAACCACTTTTGCACTTGTATTAGTGTGGAAAAAACACTTTTTGCACTTGTGTTTGTGTTGAAAAACCAGTTTTCGCACTTGTGTTTGTGCAGGAAAACCACTTTTGCACTTGTATTAGTGTGGAAAAACCACTTTTCGCACTTGTGTTAGTGTTGAAAAACCACTTTTTGCACTTGTGTTAGTGTTGAAACCCACTTTTGCACTTGTGTTAGTGTTGAAAGTCCACTTTTCGCACTTGTGTTGGTGCAGGAAACCACTTTTGCACTTGTATTAGTGTGGAAAAACCACTTTTCGCACTTGTGTTAGTGTTGAAAAACCACTTTTCGCACTTATGTTAGTGTTGAAAAACCACTTTTCGCACTTGTGTTAGTGTTGAAAATCCACTTTTCGCACTTGTGTTTGTGCAGGAAACCACTTTTTGCACTTGTATTAGTGTGGAAAAAACACTTTTTGCACTTGTGATAGTGTTGAAAAACCACTGTTCGCACTTGTGTTAGTGTTGAAAAAACCAGTTTTCGCACTTGTGTTGGTGCAGGAAACCACTTTTGCACTTGTATTAGTGTGGGAAAAACACTTTTTCGCACTTGTGTTAGTGTTGAAAAACACTTTTCGCACTTGTGTTAGTGTTGAAAACCACTTTTCGCACTTGTGTTTGTGTTGAAAAACCACTTTTTGCACTTGTGTTGGTGCAGGAAACCACTTTTGCCCTTGTATTAGTGTGGAAAAACCACTTTTCGCACTTGTGTTAGTGTTGAAAAACCACTTTCGCACTTGTGTTAGTGTTGAAAAACCACTTTTCGCACTTGTGTTGGTGCAGGAAACCACTTTTGCACTTGTATTAGTGTGGAAAAAACCACTTTTTGCACTTGTGTTAGTGTTGAAAAACCACTTTTCGCACTTGTGGTGGTGCAGGAAACCACTTTTCGCACTTGTATTAGTGTGGAAAAAACACTTTTCGCACTTGTGATAGTGTTGAAAAACCACTTTTCGCACTTGTGTTAGTGTTGAAAAACCAGTTTTCACACTTGTGTTGGTGCAGGAAACCACTTTTGCACTTGTATTAGTGTGGAAAAAAACACTTTTTGCACTTGTGATAGTGTTGAAAAACCACTTTTCGCACTTGTGTTAGTGTTGAAAAACCACTTTTCACACTCGTGTTAGTGTTGAAAAACCACTTTTCCCACTTGTGTTGGTGCAGGAAACCACTTTTGCACTTGTATTAGTGTGGAAAAAACACTTTTTGCACTTGTGTTTGTGTTGAAAAACCAGTTTTCGCACTTGTGTTTGTGCAGGAAACCACTTTTGCACTTGTATTAGTGTGGAAAAACCACTTTTCGCACTTGTGTTAGTGTTGAAAAACCACTTTTTTCACTTGTGTTAGTGTTGAAAACCCACTTTTGCACTTGTGTTAGTGTTGAAAATCCACTTTTCGCACTTGTGTTGGTGCAGGAAACCACTTTTGCACTTGTATTAGTGTGGAAAAACCACTTTTCGCACTTGTGTTAGTGTTGAAAAACCACTTTTCGCACTTATGTTAGTGTTGAAAAACCACTTTTCGCACTTGTGTTAGTGTTGAAAATCCACTTTTCGCACTTGTGTTGGTGCAGGAAACCACTTTTGCACTTGTATTAGTGTGGAAAAACCACTTTTCGCACTTGTGTTAGTGTTGAAAAACCACTTTTCGCACTTATGTTAGTGTTGAAAAACCACTTTTCGCACTTGTGTTAGTGTTGAAAAACCACTTTTCGCACGTGTGTTGGTGCAGGAAACCACTTTTGCACTTGTATTTGTGTGGAAAAAACACTTTTTGCACTTGTGTTAGTGTTGAAAAACCACTTTTTGCACTTGTGTTAGTGTTGAAAAACCACTTTTTGCACTTGTGTTAGTGTTGAAAAACCACTTTTCGCACTTGTGTTGGTGTTGAAAAACCACTTTTCGCACTTGTGTTAGTGTTGAAAAACCACTTTTCGCACTTGTGTTAGTGTTGAAAAACCACTTTTCGCACTTGTGTTAGTGTTGAAAAACCACTTTTCGCACTTGTGTTGATGCAGCAAACCACTTTTGCGCTTGTATTAGTGTGGAAAAAACACTTTTTGCACTTGTGATAGTGTTGAAAAACCACTTTTTGCACTTGTGTTAGTGTTGAAAAACCACTTTTCGCACTTGTGTTGGTGCAGGAAACCACTTTTGCACTTGTATTAGTGTGGAAAAATCACTTTTTGCACTTGTGATAGTGTTGAAAAACCACTTTTCGCACTTGTGTTGGTGCAGGAAACCACTTTTGCACTTGTATTAGTGTGGAAAAAACACTTTTTGCACTTGTGATAGTGTTGAAAAACCACTTTTCGCACATATGTTAGTGTTGAAAAACCACTTTTCGCACTTGTGTTAGTGTTGAAAAACCACTTTTCGCACTTGTGTTGGTGCAGGAAACCACTTTTGCACTTGTATTAGTGTTGAAAAACCACTTTTTGCACTTGTGTTTGTGTTGAAAAACCAGTTTTCGCACTTGTGTTTGTGCAGGAAACCACTTTTGCACTTGTATTAGTGTGGAACAAACCACTTTTCGCACTTGTGTTAGTGTTGAAAAACCACTTTTTGCACTTGTGTTAGTGTTGAAAAACCACTTTTGCACTTGTATTCGTGTGGAAAAAACACTTTTTGCACTTGTGTTAGTGTTGAAAAACCACTTTTCGCAGTTGTGTTAGTGTTGAATAAACACTTTTCGCACTTGTGTTAGTGTTATAAAAGCACTTTTCGCACATATGTTAGTGTTGAAAAACCACTTTTGCACTTGTATTCGTGTGGACAAAACACTTTTTGCACTTGTGTTGGTGCAGGAAACCACTTTTGCACTTGTATTAGTGTGGAAAAACCACTTTTCGCACTTGTGTTAGTGTTGAAAAAGCACTTTTCGCACATATGTTAGTGTTGAAAAACCACGTTTCGCACTTGTGTTAGTGTTGAAAAACCACTTTTCGCACTTGTGTTGGTGCAGGAAACCACTTTTGCACTTGTATTTGTGTGGAAAAAACACTTTTTGCACTTGTGTTAGTGTTGAAAAAACCACTTTTCGCACTTGTGTTAGTGTTGAAAAACCAATTTTCGCAATAGTGTTAGTGTTGAAAAACCACTTTTCGCACTTGTGTTAGTGTTGAAAACCACTTTTCGCACTTGTGTTAGTGTTGAAAAACCACTTTTCGCACTTGTGTTGATGCAGCAACCCACTTTTGCACTTGTATTAGTGTGGAAAAAACACTTTTTGCACTTGTGATAATGTTGAAAAAACAACTTTTTGTACTTGTCTTAGTGTTGAAAAACCACTTTTCGCACTTGTGTTGGTGCAGGAAACCACTTTTGCACTTGTATTAGTGTGGAAAAACCACTTTTCACACTTGTGTTGGTGGAGGAAACCACTTTTGCACTTGTATTAGTGTGGAAAAAACACTTTTTGCACTTGTGATAGTGTTGAAAAACCACTTTTCGCACTTGTGTTGGTGGAGGAAACCACTTTTGCACTTGTATTAGGTTGGAAAAAACACTTTTTGCACTTGTGATAGTGTTGAAAAACCACTTTTCGCACTTGTGTTAGTGTTGAAAAACAACTTTTCGCACTTGTGTTGGTGCAGGAAACCACTTTTGCACTTGTATTAGTGTGGAAAAACCACTTTTTGCACTTGTGTTGGTGCAGGAAAACCACTTTTGCACTTGTATTAGTGTGGAAAAAACACTTTTTGCACTTGTGATAGTGTTGAAAAACCACTTTTCGCACTTGTGTTAGTGTTGAAAAACCACTTTTCACACTCGTGTTAGTGTTGAAAAACCACTTTTCCCACTTGTGTTGGTGCAGGAAACCACTTTTGCACTTGTATTAGTGTGGGAAAAAACACTTTTTGCACTTGTGATAGTGTTGAAAAACCACTTTTCGCACTTGTGTTAGTGTTGAAAAACCAGTTTTCGCACTTGGTTTGTGCAGGAAACCACTTTTGCACTTGTAATAGTGTGGAAAAACCACTTTTCGCACTTGTGTTAGTGTTGAAAAACCACTTTTCGCACTTGTGTTAGTGTTGAAAAACCACTTTTCGCACTTGTGTTAGTGTTGAAAAACCACTTTTCGCACTTGTGTTAGTGTTGAAAAACCACTTTTTGCACTTGTGTTGGTGCAGGAAAGCACTTTTGCACTTGTATTAGTGTGGAAAAACCACTTTTCGCACTTGTGTTAGTGTTGAAAAACCACCTTTCGCACTTGTGTTAGTGTTGAAAAACCACTTTTCGCACTTGTGTTGGTGCAGGAAACCACTTTTGCACTTGTATTAGTGTGGTAAAACCACTTTTCGCACTTGTGTTAGTGTTGAAAAACCACTTTCGCACTTGTGTTAGTGTTGCAAAACCACTTTTTGCACTTGTGTTGGTGCAGGAAACCACTTTTGCACTTGTATTAGTGTGGAAAAACCACTTTTCGCACTTGTGTTAGTGTTGAAAAACCACCTTTCGCACTTGTGTTGGTGTTGAAAAACCACTTTTCGCACTTGTGTTGGTGCAGGAAACCACTTTTGCACTTGTATTAGTGTGGAAAAAACCACTTTTTGCACTTGTGTTAGTGTTGAAAAACCACTTTTCGCACTTGTGTTTGTGCAGGAAACCACTTTTTGCACTTGTATTAGTGTGGAAAAAACACTTTTTGCACTTGTGATAGTGTTGAAAAACCACTTTTCGCACTTGTGTTTAGTGTTGAAAAAACCAGTTTTCGCACTTGTGTTGGTGCAGGAAACCACTTTTGCACTTGTATTAGTGTGGAAAAACCACTTTTCGCACTTGTGTTAGTGTTGAAAAACCACTTTTCGCACTTGTGTTAGTGTTGAAAACCACTTTTCGCACTTGTGTTTGTGTTGAAAAACCACTTTTTGCACTTGTGTTGGTGCAGGAAACCACTTTTGCCCTTGTATTAGTGTGGAAAAACCACTTTTCGCACTTGTGTTAGTGTTGAAAAACCACTTTTCGCACTTGTGTTAGTGTTGAAAAACCACTTTTCGCACTTGTGTTGGTGCAGGAAACCACTTTTGCACTTGTATTAGTGTGGAAAAAACCACTTTTTGCACTTGTGTTAGTGTTGAAAAACCACTTTTCGCACTTGTGGTGGTGCAGGAAACCACTTTTCGCACTTGTATTAGTGGTGGAAAAAACACTTTCGCACTTGTGATAGTGTTGAAAAACCACTTTTCGCACTTGTGTTAGTGTTGAAAAACCAGTTTTCACACTTGTGTTGGTGCAGGAAACCACTTTTGCACTTGTATTAGTGTGGAAAAAACACTTTTTGCACTTGTGATAGTGTTGAAAAACCACTTTTCGCACTTGTGTTAGTGTTGAAAAACCACTTTTCACACTCGTGTTAGTGTTGAAAAACCACTTTTCCCACTTGTGTTGGTGCAGGAAACCACTTTTGCACTTGTATTAGTGTGGAAAAAACACCTTTTTGCACTTGTGTTTGTGTTGAAAAACCAGTCTTTCGCACTTGTGTTTGTGCAGGAAACCACTTTTGCACTTGTATTAGTGTGGAAAAACCACTTTTCGCACTTGTGTTAGTGTTGAAAAACCACTTTTTGCACTTGTGTTAGTGTTGAAAACCCACTTTTGCACTTGTGTTAGTGTTGAAAAATCCACTTTTCGCACTTGTGTTGGTGCAGGAAACCACTTTTGCACTTGTATTAGTGTGGAAAAACCACTTTTCGCACTTGTGTTAGTGTTGAAAAACCACTTTTCGCACTTATGTTAGTGTTGAAAAACCACTTTCGCACTTGTGTTAGTGTTGAAAATCCACTTTTCGCACTTGTGTTGGTGCAGGAAACCACTTTTGCACTTGTATTAGTGTGGAAAAACCACTTTTCGCACTTGTGTTAGTGTTGAAAACCTCTTTTCGCACTTATGTTAGTGTTGAAAAACCACTTTTCGCACTTGTGTTAGTGTTGAAAAACCACTTTTCGCACGTGTGTTGGTGCAGGAAACCACTTTTGCACTTGTATTAGTGTGGAAAAAACACTTTTTGCACTTGTGATAGTGTTGAAAAACCACTTTTCGCACATATGTTAGTGTTGAAAAACCACTTTTCGCACTTGTGTTAGTGTTGAAAAACCACTTTTCGCACTTGTGTTGGTGCAGGAAACCACTTTTGGCACTTGTATTAGTGTTTGAAAAACCACTTTTTGCACTTGTGTTTTTGTTGTTGAAAAACCAGTTTTCGCACTTGTGTTTGTGCAGGAAACCACTTTTGCACTTGTATTAGTGTGGAACAAACCACTTTTCGCACTTGTGTTAGTGTTGAAAAACCACTTTTTTGCACTTGTGTTAGTGTTGAAAAACCACTTTTGCACTTGTATTCGTGTGGAAAAAACACTTTTGCACTTGTGTTAGTGTTGAAAAACACACTTTTCGCAGTTGTGTTAGTGTTGAATAAACACTTTTCGCACTTGTGTTAGTGTTATAAAAAGCACTTTTCGCACATATGTTAGTGTTGAAAAACCACTTTTGCACTTGTATTCGTGTGGACAAAACACTTTTTGCACTTGTGTTGGTGCAGGAAACCACTTTTGCACTTGTATTAGTGTGGAAAAACACTTTTCGCACTTGTGTTAGTGTTGAAAAAAGCACTTTTCGCACATATGTTAGTGTTGAAAAACCACGTTTCGCACTTGTGTTAGTGTTGAAAAACACTTTTCGCACTTGTGTTGGTGCAGGAAACCACTTTTGCACTTGTATTTGTGTGGAAAAAACACTTTTTGCACTTGTGTTAGTGTTGAAAAACCACTTTTCGCACTTGTGTTAGTGTTGAAAAACAATTTTCGCAATAGTGTTAGTGTTGAAAAACCACTTTTCGCACTTGTGTTAGTGTTGAAAAACCACTTTTCGCACTTGTGTTAGTGTTGAAAAACACTTTTCGCACTTGTGTTGATGCAGCAACCCACTTTTGCACTTGTATTAGTGTGGAAAAAACACTTTTTGCACTTGTGATAATGTTGAAAAACAACTTTTGTACTTGTCTTAGTGTTGAAAAACCACTTTTCGCACTTGTGTTGGTGCAGGAAACACTTTTGCACTTGTATTAGTGTGGAAAAACCACTTTTCACACTTGTGTTGGTGGAGGGAAACCACTTTTGCACTTGTATTAGTGTGGAAAAAACACTTTTTGCACTTGTGATAGTGTTGAAAAACCACTTTTCGCACTTGTGTTGGTGGAGG